>NC_090746.1:25593872-25616372 GCF_036898095.1 Palaemon carinicauda
CAAACTTATACAAGAACGGGAAATAAACAGAGAAGTTTTCAATCGTCATGAAAAGCTTCAATAGGTTGCAACGAGTACGAATTTACATACGTATCTTGCTACGGAGACTGACGACAGATACAAGTCTATTTCAACTCATGCATACAAATACCTGTCGAATTCAGATACATTATACTAAACATAACAAGCGCTTAACAAAAACAAAAATCCCGTATGATATACATGCCGTACAAAACGCACCAACAATGCCAGCCATGGTCAGAATTTCAAGGGTCCTCATGAGTGTGGTTATCTTGGCTGTAAATCGAATTAATCTCCAAGAGGATCTGGTGAGAAGAAAGCAAATAGAGCCAAGATCTTACCAGGGGAGGAGTTGAATCGAGACTAACAGGTGCAGGATCATGGGAGAGCACTAATTAGCATATTTTGAAAGGACCTGTTTGCCTTTCCTCCAGCTAAATTCCTTTTGACTGAAGTTATTAGGCAACTTGAAGATGTGAAGAGTTCTCCCCAAGTTCTCTCTTTGGATATATATACAATTTCGAGTATCTTTGTTTGTTCATGTCAACCTTTGGATGACTGTTTGTGGAAGTCTAAGGGTGATATAAGACGTTATCTAATATATATATATATATATATATATATATATATATATATATATATATATATAAATTCAAATATTATAAAGACACCTCTTGTTAATAGCACTGTGCAAGATAAAATCATATCTATATTTCTTTTGGTTGGCATACAATGAATTCGAAGTAGAAATATAAATTTGCGTATACTGGTATAGTTTGGCAGCTTTCATGCAGGAAAATCATGCATCCATAGTAAATCATTGGAAAAACTTTGTTTTTTAAGATTTTGAAAATACCACGCCTGGCCCCATTTTAGTAAAGACAATCGTTGGTGAAATGGAAAAAAAAAAATATGTCATGTTTTCATAAGTACGAAAATTATCGGAAATAAGTAATAACCTGGAAAATAAAACATTCTATTTTCCACTAAGAAAAATAGAAAAAAAAATCCAAAGTTTTAGTGTGTTTTTTAAGCAAGTGACCGTACTGAGCGCAGTCATGATAAGAGCCGGTGTCTTGCATTGGCAGCTCGTAAAGTTATGATTTCTAAACAAGTACCATGGTGGAAGCGTGGTTTCTAAAAAAAAAAATAAATCCTTTAAAGTCTTCTCGTGAGAGCTCGCTCGTTCCAGTGCGCATGTGCAACACTAGCATGGAGAGCTACTGGAAGTTCTCGTTTCATTATTGTTTCTCTAAACGATCGAATAGTTTCTAATCATACCATTCTCCCCTCGGCTCAGAAACAACATATATTTGTTGATACTTAATTAATGACATATATTTCGAGACGAAGTTTTGTCATATCATTTGTATGATTTTGATAATATTTTCAACAGAAAGCGTTATGTAATGGCGTACTCCATTCTTCTCTGTTTGCTTGTAATATACAGTAAATTTCATGAAGAAACACGTTAGCTATTCCAAAAAAATAGGTCCATCTCTCTAGCCTTTACTTTATGGTCTAGAACAACATTAGAGGTTTTCAAGAAAATTTCTTGCGGTCTAGAAGAACACTGGAGCGGCATATTTTCACTCGGCTGTTTCTTAATAATTTATGTGAAAGCTTTAAGTCTGCAGGTTTTCACTGTTCACACGTTTTAGAAAGCTTGATTCAGGTGATAAGTAAACTGATTTGGAAACGTGAAAATTAAAGGGGTTGGTTTTTAGTACTGAATCATTACCATATTAATGTAAGATATCATTTTAAGTTAGGTTATTATTGTACATTTCAGTTCCTATCTATTTTCTTTTACCCACACCCTACAACCCATATGCCCAATCAATATGATTAAATATATATGGGGTTAGTATTAGATTTGTCAAGTATTTGCTGTGGATATGAACGACAAATTCGGGAATGGTACACCAAAGATTAACAAAAAGCATATTAGTATTTTATTAATCTCGTTGATATTTTAGAAATTTACCATATCCTGGATAAGCCGTAAGGTTTCAAAAATGAAAAAGCTGTTTAAACCCAATTAATTTCCATAGTCAGTGTAATAAAATAGAAAAGAAAATTCAGGAGCGAGTGTACTAGTATCCATTATCAATGCAAATACATAATCCTCAAAATGTCCACCCTGGAAAGTAAATTACGCTTTCAATACTTTTTATGTACTGTGTAAATGTTTTTTCAGTAAACACTACCCCTGGCATAAAGTTGAAGCTTTCCCATTATCATGGCTTATTATTTTTTCTCTATAATTTTCCGTTATCGTATCTCCGACTAATACGTTCCATATACTTTTGTCACAAGGAGTCAATTGAGCTAATATGTAAAATGAAATCTTGGAGGCTTACTAATAATTCTTGGAGCTGTTTAATTACTATCAAAAAGTAAATAACGATTATTATTCTAAATATTTCAACTATAAAGACTTTGCCAAAAAGTCAAGGAACTCTACTTTATATCTAAACCCTCAAAGGAAACAGAAGAACCATTAGGTAAAAATATAAGGTAAATTTTCTACTGTTAGGTCTTTTAGAGTTTGTAAATAATGCAATTAAAGGACACGCACAAATTCAGGCAAAATTTTATACATTCCAGTTTAGCGGAATTATTAGGCAAATTGCTGAATGTATTCAAAGCGACATATGCGCATGAAAACAGTACAGCACAATCACATTGAATAATTTCCCTTCCTGTACCCATCAAAATAATTACATTTTAGCGAGGACACTTCAGGGATCCATATATAAATTAGTTTCGTTTCTGTATCTTATCAGTGGGTAGGATTTTTCTTTTTTCTTATATGGAAGTTAATACGTCACCAATAAAAAAGGCCAATGAACTCAAAATAGATAACAGTAGGATATATTTATTGTGTCCTAAGAACTATAATATTAAAAGAAATAAACTACGAAAACAACAATTTAGCAGTTTATTGAGATACTACCGCTGGAGAGTTATTGAGTTTTTTGACTGGCCAGAGAGTACTACATTGGATCCCTCTCTCTAATTACGGCTCGTTTCATCTTTGCCGTCAAATACACCGAATAGTCTGGCCTATTCTTTACACATTTCTCTCTTTCCTCATACACTTAACAACACTGAAATTATCAAACAATCCTTATTCTCTCAAGAGGTTAATTACTGCACTGTAATTGTTCAGTGGCTACTTTCCTCCTGGTAAGGGTAGATGACTCTTTAGCTATGGTAAGCAGCTTTTCTAGGAGAAGGACACTCCGAAATCAAACCATTGTTACTAGTCTTGGGTAGTGCCATAGCCTCTGTACCATGTTCTTTCACTGTCTTGGGTTAGAGATCACTTGCTTAAGGGTACACTTGGGCACACTATTCAATCTTGTTTCTCTTCCTCTTGTTATTTTGAAGTTTTTATCCTCTTGTTATTTTCATGTTTTTATAGTTTATATGCTAAAGATTTATTTTAAAATTGTAATTGTTCTTAAACTTCTAGTGTAGTTTTTCCTTAGTTCCTTTCTTCACTAGACTAGTTTCCCGGTTGGAGCACTTGGGCTTATATCATCCTGCTTTTCCAACTAGGATTGTAGCTTAGCAAATAATAATAATAATAATAATAATAATAATAATAATAATAATAATAATAATTTAAAAAACTATTACCTATACTATTTCCATTCAAATAGTTCTCAACCTGAGCAGCATAAGAAACTGTCTCATTTTGCAGTATGTAAGAAGGAAAAAAGCAGAAAGCACGTAAAATATGTCAGGAATCTTAATAAATCCCAACCCTCAAAAGACAACTTGTTTCCGACAATAATCTCGAAAGTTATTATCCTACCGAGTAGGGGATTATTCTTTCCGCTAATTCCGATGACAACGATGGAAAGGAATTCATAAATTATGTGAGGTTGAGCAGATTGTTTCGGTATTAGGTTGCTTTTATAGATGATGGAAAGATTTTCTTTCTCTCTTTCTTGATGTTATATCGCATTTGTGTTAGGTGATGTAGAAACAGGCTACAGTGGAACTGCATCATAGTTTATATTCACTTTAAAAGAACATACTTCTCTGATATTCTTATCTAAAAAAATTGATACGAAATTCACTTCTTAAATGAATAAAGTAAATATACAGTATGTACAGTGCGTATTTAATTCCTGTAAACACTTAGAAATTAGACTTGGTTATCCAAGATTCTCATTAAAACTACATTTTTATGCAGGAAACAATACATTGACAGAAAAATCTGTGCCATTTATCAATACTGCCGATATGCTTACTAGATGGCTAATATCAACAATAATATAACTTAGCAGACGCAAATCAAGTTGACAGTATTCCTGGAAACTTTACCATCCTATAATTAGGTATAGCTTTTCATCTATCTTTCTGGTTATTCATCTGAAGTGCCTCACATAATGCAAATTTATCTGAATAAAAGATTTCATCATTGATAGTAATAATATCAATAATAACGATGGTAAAAAAAAAAAAAAAGCAATCTTGCTATACAGGCGTAAGAGCTCAAATCTATTTTTTCCAGATATGATTCTTCCTCCTACTTTTCTCTCTCCCTCATTCTTTCCTACTTTTAATGCACATGCCTTCGATGTGGAGGGTGACAAGGGCCACCGTATCTGTTTCTGATAATTAAAACAACACGAGAAAAAATTCTTAGAGCTGCCTCGAGTTGATGCTGGAAAAAAAGAAGGGCGATAGCGATGTTTTTTACGGGGCAATATAGTTTCCCCATATCACACTGAGAAATTTCAAATGAAGGTAATTAGAGAGCAACATTCACATAAACATCATTTGATTTTTTCATAATTCATATACACACAGGCGCACAAATAAACAAACAAACAAACACACACACACACACACACATACATATATATATATATATATATATATATATATATATATATATATATATATATATATATATATATATATATCCCTTTCAGTGTGTGAGGATACCTAAACGCGATGAAAGTTTGTGTATCTAAATGATCAGGAAAGCTGTACTAGTCAAAGCCACCCACACCAATCTGCACTGGCCAGAGTTGAGATGAATATTGGCCAAACCCCAGCCCTGAATATGAATAAGGACATGTCTGAGGCTTTTGTCCTGCATCATCATTAAGTACGGGGTGTTCGATGTCGAACAGCCGTGGCCCTCTGCAGAAAACATCTCCATTCATTCCGGTCTTGAGCCTTCCTTTCCAACTCCACCATCGTTAGCCCGCACATCTCCTTGATATTGTCACTCAATCTAGTTTTAGGCCTTCCTCTCGTTCTTGTACCATAGACTGATCCACTTAGTAGTGTTCTTTCCAGAGTATTGTGTTTCCGAACCTGGTGTCCAATAAAAGTTAGTTTTCTTTCATCCAAAATGTCAAGTAATCTTTTTCGATATTGATCTTTTGTAGAACTTCAACGTTAGTCTTTTTCTCAATCCAGCTTATCCTAAGGACTCTTCTGTAACACCATAGTTCAAAACTTTCTAATCTTTTCCGATCTGTAGCTTTTAAAACCCAACATTCTGAGCCGTATGATGCGATGGGGAAAACAAGTGATTTGAGAAGCCGCTTCTTTGTGTTTAGAGTGATATGTCTGTCTTTCCCCAAATTGCTTAGTGCGATGGTTGCATTCTTTGCAATACCAATTCTTCTTTTGATCTCTTGGGAGTCGTCTCCATTATTGGTGAAAGTTGCTCCGAGGTAAGTAAATTCAGTGACATTATCTAGGGCAACTCCGTCTAATAGAATTTCTTGATCAGACAGGGCTTTTTGACACTTCATGACCTTGGTTTTCTTAGCATTTAGGTACAGTCCCACTTTTTCACTCTCAGCTTTTACTTTTGGTACTAATGTTTGGAGGTCCTCCATACTTCCAGCGATCAAAACCACATCGTCGGCGTATCTGAGATTAGTGATCTTTTGTCCTCCAATAGTTATGCCTCCTTAGTAGTCTTCAAGCGCATTTCTCATTATGGTTTCCGAGTAGATGTTAAAGAGGTGGGGAGAAACAATGCATCCTTGTCTGACACCTTGTCCGATGTTAAACCAATCCGTTAGGCCATAAGATGTTCGCACTGCTGCTTTTTGTTGATTGTACAGTGCTTTCAGAAGTGAGATGACATGAGGTGGAAAACCCATAGAGAACATGTCGTTCCATAAGATGTCATGTGCAACTGTATCAAAGGCTTTGGTGTAGTCAATAAAACAAAGGAATACGTCGATTCCTCGTTCTCTGTTTTTTTCAAGGATCATCTTGAGATTCATGATTTGGTCTCTAGTGCCTTTCCCAGGACGGAATCTTGCTTGT
Organism: Palaemon carinicauda; assembly: GCF_036898095.1. Lineage (NCBI taxonomy): Eukaryota > Metazoa > Arthropoda > Malacostraca > Decapoda > Palaemonidae > Palaemon > Palaemon carinicauda. The sequence continues at coordinate 25,600,212 of NC_090746.1, forward strand.
TCATCAGCGATTTCTTCGTTCAGTTTGTTTGCCATTCTCTTAGCCATGATTTTCAAAAGAATTTTGCTACTGTGACTAATGAGGGAGATTGTCCTATTATTGCTGCATTTGAGGGTGTCACCTTTCTTAGGGATGGGGACAAAGACTGACTCCCCCCAATCGTCTGGCCATTTGTTTTCGACCCAGATTTTATTGCAGAGCCTGTGGTAGAATATCTCGACGTTCTCACCTCCATTCTTTATCAATTCGGCTGTGACCTGATCGTTTCCTGGACTCTTTCCAAGTTTGAGTTCTTTAATAGCTTCTCTAATCTCATTAATCAGAGGAGGTGGTTCTGGTTCTGAAGACTCTTGCCCGTATGGGGCTGGTGTAACAATGGATTCATTTCTTTTGTAGAGATTTGTGCAGTATTCTTTCCATCTGTCTTTGACTTCCTCTCTGTCACAAAGCATTAGGTCATCTTCATCTTTGATGGTATTAACAGATGGTTTGAATTCTTTGGTGAGGTTTTTCACACTATTGTACATTTCTTTGGTAGAGTTGTTAATGGAATTTACTTCAATCCTTTGGCATTGTTCTTGTATGAACTTTTCCTTGTCTTGCCGCATCATCCTGCAGTGGGCTAGAAACAGCTGTATTTGCTGTTTTATATATATATATATATATATATATATATATATATATATATATATATATATATATATATGCAGGGTATCCAAAAAGTCCCTTTATAATATTAAAAATATATGGCAGAAGCAAATGAACACACACATGTATGGAAATTATTACAAATAGAGGAGTAAATACTTGAGTTATTTGGTCTTATTCAATACACGTCTTTATGGGCAAAATTAGTTGAACAAAGCACACCAAGACAGTACTCGATCTCTTGCCGTGTTCACTGTTAACAAACTTATCATTGATGGCTATGGTATCAGTGATCAAAATTTTACTTGAGATCAGTAATGTTCCGTATCTTGTTCGATACATGGTATCTATAACATAACTCTACAGAAAGAAGTCCCAGGGAGGGATATCAGGTGAACGGGGTGGTCATGGAATTGGACCATTCCTTCCAAAATGCCGACCTCGAAATGTTTGATTTAGAAACCCACGAACATGCACTCCCCAGTGGTGGTGCCCTATCATGTTGGAAGATGAATGCTGGTTGAAGGTTATCTAGTTGTATTTCTATATATTCAGTCAAAACGTCATTGTGAGCAAGAGATGTAAAATGGTGTCTCACTGAAAAATGGACCAATGAATTGGATGCTCATGACCTCTCACGATAAAATCACCTTTGGACAGTCCAAGTTATGTTCCCTGATGGGGATGTTCTGAATCACCTGTTCTCACATAATTCAGTTTCCCGGAAACATGAAAAGCTACTTAATTTCTAAAACAGAATCCGTTGAGGAACCTTGTATCCCCCAAAAAATCGTTACAATCACATCTTGTGTAAGACTTTGTGCACTGTTGAATAGGGTAGCTGTAAATGTCTAGCAGCACCATGGTTGGTTTTTTGTAAAATGATCAAAGGCTTCTATTACACCCTCGATGTTTTCTTCAGTTCCTTTTGGGAGTCCACTTGTCCTTTTATCCAACACTATCCTTGTCTCTATGGATTTCTTGTGCCATGCACGAACTGATGGATGCGTCGGTGTATCTCTTCTATACTTAGTTCTGTAGTTTCGATGTGTCCGCGTATTCAATTTTGTTTTAATAAACCATGACACAAATTTTAAATTTTTTGAGGAGTAACCATTTATAGAGGACGATATAACAGTACCTCTTTCATCAACAGGCAACAAGAAATACAGAAATGTAATGTGAGTAATAACCTTGATAACTGCTACGTACATCACATTAGTGGTTTCTGTAATATACTTTTTAAGCTGTAAAGAGACATTTCGGACACTCGGTACATACACACACATACACACATATATATGTATATGTACATACATATATATATATATATATATATATATATATATATATATATATATATATATACATATGTGTGTGTGTGTGTGTGTGTGTGTGTGTGTGTGTGTGTACATCAATAAGGCTTATATGAAATTCTTCTCTACAATAAAGAAATTTTATAATGGTAAATATAAATATATTTTGCTCGATGATTTCAAACTTAGCTGCGTTTCTCCTGGAGCACACTGAAATATTCTTTTACTAAAAATGTATGATACATTGAAATTTGTGCAAATATCACTTCAAACTTTCCTCCAAGTATTAATGCTTTATATGACGTCATCATGAACAAGAAGAATGCAGTGTTTACATGTAGACATGACAATACATATTTTTCTGTGCAACAAAGTCACTCAAAGGGGAAAGAAACTCCAGGTGCAGTCAAGGACCAACCATTAGCCACGTCTATACTGTCTGTGTATGCTGAATGAAGACACTCATACTCCTATACGACTACTATTGCATTCTGGTATAATTAAATTAGTGTATATATATGTACACACACAGACATATATATATATATATATATATATATATATATATATATATATAAATATAAATACATATTAATATTAATGGGGAATGCCCTAACAATTTAAGATTTGCAGATGACATAGTTCTATTCAGTGAATCACTACCAAAGATGATAAAAGATTTGAATACAGGAAATAGAAAAGGTGGACTGAAAATTAATATGCATAAAACTAGAATAATGTTCAATGAAAATGCAGAGAGATAATATAAAGGGTTATGGACGAACCTCTTAAAATTGTTAATGAATATACATGCTTAGGACCGACAGTAAGTGTATCCACAGGACATTAGACCGAAATAAAAACAACGATAATCATGGGATGCAAAACTTTTGGTACACAAAATGAGATTATGAAAAGTATAATGCCACTTTCTCTAAAGAGAAAAGTTTTTAATCTGATGGTCCTACCAGTTATACCTTATGCTTCAAAAACTCGGAGCCTTAATAAGTCTTAGAACAAAAGTTAGATACAACTCAAAGACCTATGGAAAGAATAATGATGAGAATAACACTAAGAGACAGACAAAGAGCAACACGGATAAGAGAGCAAACTAAAGTAGACGGTATTTTAAAATGCAATAAAAGGAAATGGACATGGGCAGATCAGGGAAATGACAGATAATAGATGGACATTAAAAATAACAAAATGGGTCCCTAGAGATTGCAAAAGAAGCATGGGAGGAAAGTGAAAACGATGGATTAACGAGTTAAGAAAATTTTCTGGTATAGACTGGCTAAGAAAGACCATAAACAGACGCAAGTGAGTGTAAGGACATATATGAGGCCTTTGTTCTTAAGTAGACAAGTTACAGCTGAAGATTAAGATAACATATGAAAGGACATGAGAGGAACAAAGAAAATGGAGTGGGTTTTCCTATTACTTTTTCTATTCCCAATATATAAAATATTTACAATGATCATATTGGGCAGAATAAGAAGGCAGCTAGACTTAACTTAAATCAACCAAAAGAGCAGGCAGGCTTTAGAAGTAGGTATCCAACAACTAACCATATCCATGTAATTAACCAGCTAATGGAAAAATCAACAGAGTATGACAAACCACTATGTATGACATTTATTGGCTATGAGAAAGTACACCAATACTGAAACTACATATAGTAAGAAAATTCCGATTGAAAAAGGAGTTAGAAAGGGAAACTACATCACTCCTAGATTATTCACAGCATGCTTAGAAGATGTTTTAGGTTGGGAAAACGCAAGAATTAATATTAATGGTGAATACAGTAACAACAACTCAAGATTTGCAGACGACATAGTTGTGTTTAGTGAATCATGGGAGGTATTACAAAAGATGATAAAAGATTTCAATAGATAAATCAGAAAGGTAGCACTGAAAATAAATACGAGTAAATGTTAGATGATGCACAATGAAACTGCAGAGACAACAAATAAGAGTTATGAGCCTCCAGAGATTGTTAATGAATATATGTACTTATGACAGACAGTAAGTGTTTCGATAGGGCACGAGACTATAATTTGAACAACAATAAGCATGGGATGGAGAGCATTTGGTAAACAAAAGATTATGAAAACTAAAATGCCAATTTCTCTAAAAAGAAAAGTATTTAATGAGATGGTCCTACAACTATTACTTTTGCATCAGAAATTTGTAGCCTCACTATAGCCTTAGAACATAGGCTAGTTAAAATTCAAAGAGTTATGGAATGAACGATGATGAGAATAACACTAAGAGACAATAAAAGAGCAACAAGGATACAGGAGCAAAATAAATTAGAGGATATTCTAACATGTAAGAAAAAGAAATGGACATGGGCAGGACATTTAAGGAGTACGACCGACAATAGATGGACATTAAGGATAACAAAATGGATCCTTAGGGATTGCAAATGAAACAGGGGAAGGAAGAGAAGACGAGGAATTGACGAACTAATTAAGTTTGCGGGTTTGGACTGGCACAGAAAGATCACAAACAAACGCAAGTGAAAGGACTTGCCAAAGGCCCTTATTCTACAGAGGAGTAGTAACGGTTGGTGATGATGAAGATGACAATGCTATATATATATATATATATATATATATATATATATATATATATATATATATATGTGTGTGTGTGTGTGTGTGTGTGTGTGTGTATATGTATATCTATATATATATATATATATATGTGTGTGTGTGTGTGTGTGTGTGTTTGTGTATGTGTGTGTGCGTGTGTGTACGTTTTGTAAATGCCGTGGAATAACAGGGTAATAAAAGCTTATAGTTTCCGAAAGAAGTGACACATAATTCTACGTAAAGGTTAACTGGAACTGAAAACTAAAAATGTAACGTGCAACTAAAGCAGTTTGTTACCAGCCATTTTTAGGTTTAATTGAAACTCAAAAATCATAAGTGAAAGGTCAACATGATATACGTATCGATTAATTAATCTTTAATTATATATTTTCAAAACTCTTCTCGATTAAAATTCATTAACCAAGTATCACTATAGATATTACGAACTTTTATCATCAGCGTATTGTTAATCTCTGTATTGTTATTCTAATAGGTTTTTTAAAGGCTTTAGGTCAGTTAACGAGATTACATACTAAATAAAAAATAAATCTTTGTTTTCGTGTACTTTATAGAACTGCTTATATAATTATCAGTTATCAGTCAATTATTTAAATAAGAAAACTGAAGACTTGGTCTTACAGGTACCATACAATCGTCGAGAACATCTAAAACGTCCTTTAAGACAAAGCCTTTCATTTTCTGTCATTTCACATTCATTTCTTCCTGTTCTGAGTTAAAAAAAAAAAAACAAATAGAAGAAAAAAATCTGGATAAAGATCAATCTAACCACTACATAAAGTTACAAATTATATTGTACATACAGAGAAATCTTTAAAGGAGAGTTTTAGCATTTTTGGTACTTTTGAACATCTTTATCAAAATGGGAAATTTCATTTACCCTATCACTGAAATCTTGCACTTCAATATTTGAGTTTTTGCATTAGGTTTTATTTATTAGGTACAATACACAACGGCAATTCTTGTCTCCTGTGTATCTTCCATAAACTTTTTAAACCGAAGCCGATTCTAAGGTATCGTTTACCGATAGACTTCATGAGAAAATAGTACAGTTGACGCCAGTGAAAAAACGTTTAGGTTCACCACACAGAATAATAGGAAGACATTTGCAAACCTTTTCAACGCTTTTTTTGGATGAAGGTCTTCTCCTTTATTGGCACCTTGCTAACTTTTTCGAGTCTCATGGAGAACAGATAACAACCAATTGTTCGATTTAGTTTTTTTGGGGGAATGGCGATGGAGGAAATATCAAGTTATTTGCGCGCTCGCTCCGTGAAGTCAGAAGATAACATTCCTGCTTCACTCCAGACCCTCGTTTTACAGCCATCATTTCTATCAAAAGTGATTCCCTCTCATAGAGAGAACTCTGTTTACTGTACCATACCATCAAAGCTGGATTAAAGAAAATATTCAGATATATAAATTATACGTCAAAACACAAAGAATAAAAACTTAGTTTTTCTTCTAGTTTGTCCAAAGAAACAGGGGTACCTTTGCCAAAGTTTTCAGATGGCTACTAATCTGTTCTAGATACTCAAGTCAGTCTTCAACATTTAAATGCTTTCGAGACATAATCTAAAGCGTAACATCACAGTAGAGAAACAGAAGTGTTACCAAAAGTCATTGTGCGATCTAACACATTAGCAACATCTCTAAATAAAAGAAACCCGTAAATGAATGATTTTATAAAGTAAACACTCTAAATAAAACGAATATGGATATAACATTAGCGTTGGTTGTATATTCACGTCTGATTTTGAAAGTATCGTTAGTTAATCTTATTTAACTCAGATTTCACCAAAGCATTAAGGAAACTAAATTTTAATTACTATCACAATATCGGAGAGTCTGAATTGCAACAAGTCGGTATTGATGACATCAACACACTTTCCATTGCATACATACTGTATTCACACGATCGGATTTGGATTAGGTAATGAGATTGTATCCTAGTTCTGGTATCGGAGACCAGTCACGGTGGATACGACAATCTGATCTAGTCCTGCATAATTAATCATATTAATTACTTAATGCATCAGTCTACCAACTTGATTAGTGGTCATTCAAGAAATGTCCCGTGGAAAAAATATTTCAATAGTGTACAAGAATAAGTGAAATGGAGCGGGAATTTAATTCAGTCCTTTTAAATTTTATTTCGGATTTCCTTTTCAAGAATATCTAGTGTTGTATTTTTACTTAAACATGAAAAAAGAGATTCGTAAATTTAGCTACTTCTGCATTCCAACACATTAAAAAAGGTTTGAATGAAAAGTAAACCATCTACATAATTTTTTTCTTCCAAATAAGCTTCTTAGATACGATATTTTTCCAATAAATGCGAAGATTTAAGTTATAAGAATCTAAGCTTAACAAAGACCTAAACTGACAAAATAGCATCGTTGGAACCTGCTTGACTATTTATTTATCGCTTAAAATTTCTTTGTCTTCATTAAAAACCAATGCAATAAAGGGGTGAAAGAAGGCCATTCGTTAATTTTCCTTATTCCCTTATTTTTTTTTCCTCACTGGCATATTTTTCTCTGTTGGAGCCCTAGGGTTTGTAGCATCCTGCTGTTCCATCTAGGGTTGTAGCTTAGCTAGTAGTAGTAGTAGTAGTAGTAGTAGTAGTAGTAGTAGTAGTAGTAGTAGTAGTAGTAGTGATAATAATAATAATAATAATACAATTTCTAGAACTTGAATTTCTTGCTCTCATCTCCTAATCAGATAGAGGCAATATTCGATCAAACAAATATAATATCGTTGGTTCATGCTCCACTCTTTAAATACATATTTTCCTTCGAATTACCTACCACAGTTTGTTTACTAAGTCAGCCTAAATTGAAATGTGATGTTCAATTAAACATACAAATCAGGACAAACAAAACGCATCACTTAATCTTCGTATATACTCACACCAAATATAAGCCAGAAGTGAAATAGAAGAGACAAAATAAAGGATATTTTCAGAATATAATCAATCATTTCTTCAGGTTATCAAAAGCGAAAATCATATATAACTTATGATAAAAACCTTTTTATTTGGGAATTTGTTTCAGCTGTGTGGAGTAATTTTGAAGACCGTTTATTTAGTTGCAAAATAAATATTCATATTTTATGCAATCAAGATTATTCTTCGAAGCATGAAATACCTTGTGAAACACAAGAAAGGCGAAAAGAGCGAAAGCCGAAATAGAGAATTCAATGAATGGCCAGAACCAGGTGCATGGTCTGAGCGACGCTAATTAACATATTTCGAAAGGACCTGTTTACTTAACCTTTTACTTCGGTTGAAGTTACCCAACTAGAGTTGAAGGTAAACGGTTGTTATTATAATCACAAACTGCTGAATTTGGTCTTCCAAATAATATTAGAAAATTTGCGTTTACTTGTTCGAGTAAATGCTGATAAACTTAAGTGTGTGCATATTTTCGTCCTTTATAATGAAATTTGACGATACTTCTGGACTGAAATTCTGCATTTTATGAAATAAAAGCCCAAAGGATAAACAGCTTTTATAAATCATTATGCATCTAGCTCCAAAAGTTGGAATGTAAATTTATCATATTTAAGCTAACAATTAATGTTCACTTTAACCTGGTGAATATAAGTAAATTGTGGAATGAAATTAACAGAAATTTTTTATAATTATTCATGAAATGAATTTAGGAAGATTGTTACACTGCAGGATGATCTTTAGGAATACATGATCAGTATTAAAATCCCTTCAAAAACTATATTGCCAGGAGACTACATTACATCTTCAATATTTCCCCAAAACACTGACTTTCCGCTAGGGAATATAATTACCTCCTTAAGAGAGTGGAATTTTCACTTATATCCAACATTACGAAATGACTGGTTATAGCTAAGTGTTCTTCCTCCAATATCATTAGGTATACAGATCGATCTCTAACTAAATTTATAAATTGTGCACCAATGTCTTAAATCAGATATGCAAGGAATCCAATTAATCAACTTTTATCCATTGTATTTTCCTAATCCTTTTGAGGTTTACAAAATAACTATAACTTACAGTGCAATTCGCAGTTATCATTCCAGCGTTCTAATGATATATCAGGTTAGAAGTCCTTAAATTAAGATGACTGGGAGCTCAAAGTATCCGTACCCTTTTAACAACAGAGAGGACCAATAATAATATGCCATTTCTTCCTTGACATAAATTATAACAATGGGTAATCTGCTTTTCTGTACGTTCTTCAACAATTGTCAACCATATGATTTTAATATACTGGTTGAATTAATCTTCCTCTTGCATCATATTTTACTAATTTTACGCTAAATTAAAGAAAGATTTATAGTTGTAAAACAATATTTATGGCAGAGATTTTGGGCTAAGAAGACCAGCAGTAATTCACATTGGGATATTTTGTTATGCTTAAAAGCAAATAATATAAATTAATACAATGTTTAAACGAAATTATAAGTGGAGAGGCGATAAACTTCTTTTAAAAAGATTAAGATACGAAAGGTTGTATGAAATAAAACATAACTTTACATAGTAAGTAATTTAAATCCTAATTTGCTTCTCTTGTCCAACAATATAATATGAAACGAACTATGTGAATTGATGAAGTCAATACACGGCAATATTCTGTTGTACTGTATATACATTTTTTAGATTGCCTGACAGTATGACCAGACTCGTGCTTTATATAACTTTGGACCATTCTGTACTTCCTGAGGAATCTTCTTTGTTTGGATGAGATTCTTCAAAATGCATAGGGGCAGGGAGCAAAATATACATTAGTTGGTGCCTTTGAACTCGACAGTAATTAATCACAGATATTTCACTGGTTTGAAACATAATCACCTCGCCAAAAGCGACTCATTTTGAAAAGATATCTAGTCAAGTATACACTGATAGAAGTGAAATGCCTTGAAGAATTGTTTCTTCTATTAGGGGTCTCATTTACACATATCTAATCTCATTAGCATTTAGAATTTAACGACAAATGCTTCTGAAAAATATTTCATTGGTCTTCATTTGCTATATATATTAAAGTCTTAATAGTTTTGTTAGTCTTAACAGTACATCGATGCGTAAAATTGGTAAATTATAACAGCAAAAGCATTGTTCTCATTATTTATCGTTTAATAATTGGGTATTTTCGGTAGAAAAATTCACCTTTTTTGGTATTTCTTGCCCAATGATATACCTCTGAATCCAAGGCTCTAACGACGATTACTATTTTGGTACCTTCTCAAGTTATGCAGAGTAACGAACATATCTTTGTCCATTTCCACTTCTCTTCACTAACACACGCATAACGTCCTTTAGAATGGACAGGCCCCATTACTTGTGAAACTTTCTCAAAAAAAAGTAAAAAAAAAAAAAAAAAAAGGAAATGGAAAGCAGTACAAGTTGCTTCATAAAACTACAATTCATTAGCAAATATACATAAATAAGCTATCCTTTTTACCGGGACTACATTTCTAATCTGCCAAATCTACTCAAAGAGTTTGAAAACTGCCTTCGTTCACCCAACGGCCGAATATTACTAGGGAGAATGAAGGTACCCTAATCAGAACCCTTCAGTTATATATAACGTTTCTAGTTTCGGGATTTTCCCTCTCTACAATCTTACATCGCAATTTTCATGGTCTATGGGGAAAAAAAAAATCATAGTAAACGAAAGTTATTATGCATACTATTAGTATATCATTTGCATTCAAAAGTTCAGTGTGTGCGTGTGAGGAATGGAAGAAAATTTTATTTTTCTAAAAATAAAAAGATTGAATTTCTTTTCTTATGTTTACTGTATTTCTTTCATTCCCCTATGCCTTTTTCTACAATTAAAAAGTTAACAAAAGGCTAACGGCATCGATTTCTGAAGAAAATGATGGAGAAGAGTCGTGGAGGACTAAAAAAAGATTTCTTTTCAAGATATAGATTTCCATTATCAAATTTCTGCTGAAGATATCGACTTCCATTATCACAATTTTTGCTAAAGATCCATACGTTCTTCGACGTATTTTTTTTTCTCCTTGACAGTATTCCGGAAGTAAAAAAACATAGACATTTTCCAGTTTCTAATAAATAGTGTTGCATCCATTGAAAATTCGAAAACTTTTAGCTCTGCTGCACGCCAAGACAATATTGAAGTGCACACACAATTAACTGCCTTCATTTATTCTCACATTTGCATTCATACAAACAAGCGGAAGGACATATCTGAGGCCTTCATTCTTCAGTGAACTAATAATGGCTGATTATATATATATATATATATATATATATATATATATATATATATATATATATATATATATATATATATATATATATACCAGGAGGGTACATAAAATATATAATGTAAATTGTTGGGTTGTGACAATCGCAATGGATTCTATCATATCTAATAAGTAAGGACTATTTCTCTCCATCAACTACTCCAACATATCCAGAAACATTGATGTTTTCTCAGTAAATTGCCCAACAATGTTTTCTCTGCGTAGCGACCACTCCGTGACTTCCCCTAACATTCTTCTCTTTTTATCTTTGGAAGGGCAGTGTCGTCAATAAAGTCCAAAGCTAATGTAAACAAACTAACACCAGAGAAAAGTAACAGGAACGAATAGGTTATTCAGAATAGGTTATTTTCAACCATTATTTCATTTTCAAAATTTTTACTTATTTGGTGTGAGGTAAAAAAATCAATTTCGTTTATTTTTTCTCTGCTGAGCACCGAAACAACAGAATCTTCACTACAAGCAATCATCTTGAGTGCGTCCTACTTTGAAAAAAAATAAAGGTGACATGAAAATCTCATTTCTAGGACTCATACAAGTACGTAGGTTGTTTGTCTGCAAAACATATAGCTTTTACTAAAATAATAAAAAAACAAGAAAAACAAATACACAGAACTTTTATGAAATTATTAATACGTCAAACATACCTGGTTAATAAACCTTCCATCTTTCACTTAATAAGTTTCACATTCTGTTCTCAATTCCTAAAAAAAGCACAAAACCCCAGACTATTATCGTAGCGTACAGTAACACAAAACGAGTCCAACTTTTGAAAACAACTTTTCTTTCAGTGGTCCCTCAAACTATCATGAAACTTTTCTTCATAGGAATTCATCCAAATTCTAGATGATCGCAAAGCAGCTTTCAAATTAATTCGCATGATTGATACAACGCATAATTATTTAATTACTGAATGATGGCCATATTGACTCCAGCAACAAAACATGACAGGTTACCGATTGATAGAAGGAGATACAACTGGTCGATTAGAGGAAGGAGGAATGGAAGGTGATACAACCAGACATCCAAAGATGACAAAGGAAATCCGATTGTCACAACGAGGTACAACAGTTTGACAAGATTGATGCAAATACAACCATGACAAACTAGCAACATAATTTTCTTATTCAACCCAGCGAGTTTATCATAGACTAAAATGTTTGAATAATTGATCTACAAATGGAAATGGTTATCATAAATTACACGAACTATGAGTTAGTAACTAAATGAATCCCGATCAAAAATTCAGTTGTCAATTGTTTTGAAGTAATATGGGTTGAATATCTTTCTGTTGCAAAATGAAATAGTCACAGTGCTTACGTAGACAGTAAGTTTAGATATTATTCCTATCCTAATTATATTCTATTTTCGAGTTACGAAGATCCCTTCGTCTTAGAAGACAAGAGTTTAACCACCACTCATAATTGCAATACAGAAGACCATATTATACAGTGTATCCCGTTTGCTTCCCAAAGGCGTCAATCAAATTCGATAAATTCGGTTGACATACCAACGTAGTTAAACCCGGACCTTTGTTTCTTACGTAAATGCAGACCAAATCCAGACACTGGGGACATGAATCTCTTTCACACGCACTAGACAAAATCAAGACGTATCAAAGCAACAACAAATGACAACCGATTAGATGACTAAAATCAATCTATTAAGAGTATCATTTCCTCTAATTATCTTTACTGAATATCAAGTTGAACTGTAAATGCAACATCAAAATCTAGCCTGCAGTTTACGAATATACCGAATTAATTTAAATGTATATTTTCATTAACCCTGAGGATGACCTGTACCCCTTTATAATGTAATGGTTTTTGTACAGAAAAAAAAAATATTTTGTTCGTAATTTATTGCCTGTATTTATATTTCATTAACTCTAAGCGGGTTTTAGTCTTATGTTTAATAGTCCGCATGGTAAGATATCAATACAAGATTTCAGTAAAAATGATAATTAAAACAGTGATAACAACAACAAAAACAATGATAATAATAATAACAATAATCATCAACATATACCAAGGCACTTTCCCCAATTTTGGGGGACAGCCGACATCAAACAAATGAAACAAAAAAAAAGGGACCTCTCATCTCTACGTTCCTCCCAGCCTGACAAGGGACTCAACTGAGTTCGGCTGGTACTGCTAGGGTGCCACAGCCCACCCTTCCCCGTTATCCACCACAGATGAAGCTTCATAACGCTGAATCCCCTACTGCTGCTACCTCCGCGGCAATCTAAGGCACCCGAGGAAGCAGCAGGGCCTACTGGAGCTGCGTCACAATCGCTCACCATTTATTCCTATTTCTAGCACGCTCTCTTGCCTCTCTCACATCTATCCTCCTATCACCCAGAGCTTTCTTCACTCCATCCATCCACCCAAACCTTGGCCTTCCTCTTGTACTTCTCCCATCAACTCTTGCATTCATCACCTTCATTAGCAGACAGCCATTTTCCATTATCTCACCATGGCCAAACCACCTCAACACATTCATATCCACTCTAGCTGCTAACTCATTTCTTACACCCGTTCTCACTCTCACCACTTCGTTCCTAACCCTATCTACTCGAGATACACCAGCCATACTCCTTAGACACTTCATCTCAAACACATTCAATTTCTGTCTCTCCGTCACTTTCATTCCCCACAACTCCGATCCATACAACACAGTTGGTACAATCACTTCCTCATATAGAACTCTTTTTACATTCATGCCTAACCCTCTAATTTTTACTACTCCCTTAACTGCCCCCAACACTTTGCACCCTTCATTCACTCTCTGACGTACATCTGCTTCCACTCCACCATTTGCTGCAACAACAGACCCCAAGTACTTAAACTGATCCACCTCCTCAAGTAACTCTCCATTCAACATGACATTCAACCTTGCACCACCTTCCCTTCTCGTACATCTCATAACCATACTCTTACCCACATCAACTCTCAACTTCCTTCTCTCACACACCCTTCCAAATTCTGTCACTAATCGATCATACTTCTCTTCCACGTCTACAAACAGTACAGTATCATCCACAAACAACTACCAGTTTCAATCCTTGTCCAAGCACTCGAACATTCACCTCTCTCACCACTCTATCAACATACAAGTTAAACAACCACGGCGACATCACACATCCCGGTCTCAGACCCACTCTCACCGGAAACCAATCGCTCACTTCATTTCCTATCCTAACACATGCTTTACTACCTTTGTAAAAACTTTTCACTGCTTGCAACAACCTTCCACCAACTCCATATAACCTCATCACAATCCACATTGCTTCCCTATCAAATCTTTCATACGCTTTCTCCAGATCCATAAACGCAACATACATCTCCTTACCCTTTGATAAATATTTCTCACATATCTGCTTAACTGTAAAAATTTGATTCCTACAACCCCTACCTCTTCTAAAACCACCCTGTACTTATAAGATTGCATTCTCTGTTTTATCCTTAATCCTATTAATCAGTACTCTGCTATACACTTTTCCAACTACACTCAACAAACTAATACCTCTTGAATTACAACACTCATGCACATCTCCCTTACCCTTATATAGTGGTACAATACATGCACAAACCCAATCTACTGGTGCCATTGACAACACAAAACACATATTAAACAGTCTCACCAACCATTCAAGTACAATCACACCCCCTTCCTTCAACATTTCAGCTCTCACACCATCCATACCAGATTCTTTTCCTACTCTCATTTCATCTAGTGTTCTCCTCACTTCCTCTATTGTAATCTCTCTCTCATTCTCATCTCCCATCACCGGCACCTCAACACCTGCAACAGCAATTATATCTGCCTCCCTGTTATCCTCAACATTCAGTAAACATTCAAAATATTCCGCCCACCTTTTCCTTCCCTCCTCTCCTTGTAACAACCCTCCATTTCTATCTTTCACTGTCTCTTCAATTCTTGAGCCAGCCTTCCTTACTCTCTTCACTTCTTTCATAAACTTCTTATTCTCTTCATATGAATGACCCAATCCCTGACCCCACGTCAGATCAGCTGCTCTCTTTGCCTCACTTACCTTGCACTTTACTTCCACATTTTTCTCTCTATATTTTTCATACTTCTCTACACTATTACTCTGCAGCCATTCTTCAAAAGCCCTCTTTTTCTCTTCCACTTTTACCTTCACTCCTTCATTCCACCATTCACTGTCCTTCCTCATGCTGCCTCCAACAACCTTCTTGCCATACACATCACATGCAATCCCAACAGAAGAATTTTCTCTTACTAACTTCCACTCCTCCTCTAAATTATCAGTTTCTCTTACTTTCACTTTGTCATATGTCATTTTCAAACCTTTCTTGATATTTACAATAATAATGATAATAATAATAATAATAATAATAATAATAATAATAATAATAATAATAATATAACTATCATCATCATTATTATTATTATTATTATTATTATTATTATTATTATTATTATTATCATTATTTTTATTATTACTATTATCATTATCATTATTAATATTATTATAGAAATAGTCATTATTCTATTGCTATACAACATTCCCTTAAATAAGAGTTCCTCTTTCATTTTACAATTTCAGCTTTAATTTTCTGAGAACCTTTATTTTTATATCTTACTCTAGTATCTGTTTCTGTCTTGATTCATTTCATATAATGCATCTGCCCTCGGCAACTAGTTACAAGGAGTAAAAAGATTTCATCGAGGAAAAGTATTAAAGAAGATACAAAAATTTCAGGTCGAAAAAGACTTAAAATATATTGTAATATTGTAAACAGTTATTTATAACAAAAAGTTAGGTTTTTAAGTGCTCCTATTTTCAAAACATTATTCGAAATGCTGAAAAATCTATATCATGGTCCATACTTAGGTTTTGAAATAAAGGAAATTCAAATATACAGAATTTCGTATCAAATGGTTAAGCACTTCAACATTCGGTTCAGATAGCCTGGCAGCAGAAAAGTAAATCTTTAGCAAACTTCTTTATATTTCATATATTTTTTTTTTTAATGCCGATTATTTACCTAAAGTATGTATATAATTATATATGGGTGGGTGTAGAGATATCACCAAAATGTGAAATTTGAAATCTGATAATAATTGATAAAATGTCAAGTAATGTCTTTTTCTATGTTTTCATGTACAAAAAGTCTGATAAAAGTTCAAGATGGTGGCTAGAAATTTATACTTTTATTCTAACGCTCATTAAATGTGCAGCGATGATTATTGAAATTATAACCATAAGGGTTTGTGTACAACACTTTATATGTATAGAAGTCAAAACAAGTCAAATAAAACTAGTT
>NC_090746.1:25621372-25641372 GCF_036898095.1 Palaemon carinicauda
GAGTCTGAATTGCAACAAGTCGGTATTGATGATATCAATACACTTTCCATTGCATACATACTGTATTCACATGATCGGATTTGGATTAGGTAATGAGATTGTATCCAACTTCAGGTATCAGAGACATGTCACGGTGGATAAGACAATCTGATCTAGTCCTGCATAATTAATCATGTTAATTACTTAATGCATCAGTCAACCAACTTGATTAGTGGTCATTCAAGAAATGACCAGTGGGAAAAATATTTCAATAGTGTACAAGAATAAGTGAAATGGAGCGGGAATTTAATTCAGTCCTTTTAAATTTTATTTCGGATTTCCTTTTCAAGAATATCTAGTGATGTATTTTTACTTAAACATGAAAAAAGAGATTCGTAAATTTAGCTACTTCTGCATTCCAACACATTAAAAAAGGTTTGAATGAAAAGTAAACCATCTACATAATTTTTTTCTTCCAAATAAGCTTCTTAGATACGATATTTTTCCAATAAATGCGATGATTTAAGTTATAAGAATCTAAGCTTAACAAAGACCTAAACTGACAAAATAGCATCGTTGGAACCTGCTTGACTATTTATTTATCGCTTAAAATTTCTTTGTCTTCATTAAAAACCAATGCAATAAAGGGGTGAAAGAAGGCCATTCGTTAATTTTCCTTATTCCCTTATTTTTTTTCCTCACTGGCATATTTTTCTCTGTTGGAGCCCTAGGGTTTGTAGCATCCTGCTGTTCCATCTAGGGTTGTAGCTTAGCTAGTAGTAGTAGTAGTAGTAGTAGTAGTAGTAGTAGTAGTAGTAGTAGTAGTAGTAGTAGTAATAATAATACAATTTCTAGAACTTGAATTTCTTACTCTCATCTCCTAATCAGATAGAGGCAATATTCGATCAAACAAATATAATTCCGTTGGTTTATGCTCCTCACTTTAAATACATATTTTCCTTCGAATTATCTACCACAGTTTGTTTACCAAGTCAGCCTAAATTGAAATGTGATGTTCAATTAAACATACAAATCAGGACAAACAAAACGCATCACTTAATCTTCGTATAAACTCACACCAAATATGAGCCAGAAGTGAAATAGAAGAGACAAAATAAAGGATATTTTCAGAATATAATCAATCATTTCTTCAGGTTATGAAAAGCGAAAATCATATATAAATTATGATAAAAACCTTTTTATTTGGGAATTTGTTTCAGCTGTGTGGGGTAATTTTGAAGACCGTTTATTTAGTTGTAAAATAAATATTCATATTTTATGCAATCAAGATTATTCTTCAAAGCATGAAATATCTCGTTAAACAAAAGAAAGGCGAAAAGAGCGAAAGCCGAAATAGAGAATTGAGTGAATGGCCAGAACCAGGTGCATGGTCTGAGCGACGATAATTAACATAATTCGAAAGGACCTGTTTACTTAACCTTTTACTTCGGTTGAAGTTACCCAACTAGAGTTGAAGGTAAACGGTTGTTATTATAATCACAAACTGCTGAATTTGGTCTTCCAAATAATATTAGAAAATTTGCGTTTACTTGTTCGAGTAAATGCTGATAAACTTAAGTGTGTGCATATTTTCGTCCTTTATAATGAAATTTGACGATACTTCTGGACTGAAATTCTGCATTTTATGAAATAAAAGCCCAAAGGATAAACAGCTTTTATAAATCATTATGCATCTAGCTCCAAAAGTTGGAATGTAAATTTATCATATTTAAGCTAACAATTAATGTTCACTTTAACCTGGTGAATATAAGTAAATTGTGGAATGAAATTAACAGAGATTCTTTATAGTTATTCATGAAATGAATTTAGGAAGGTAAAGATGGTTATGTTACAAACATTGTTACAGTGCAAGATAATCTTTAGGAATGCATGGTCAGTATTAAAATCCCCTCAAAAACTATATTGCCAGGAAACTAAATCACATCTTCAATATTTCCCCAAAACACTGACTTTCCGCTAAGGAATATAATTACCTCCTTAAGAGAGTGGAATTTTCACTTACATCCAACATTACGAAATGATTGTTAATAGCTAAGTGTTCTTCCTCCAATATCATTG
Source organism: Palaemon carinicauda (assembly GCF_036898095.1). Classification (NCBI taxonomy): domain Eukaryota; kingdom Metazoa; phylum Arthropoda; class Malacostraca; order Decapoda; family Palaemonidae; genus Palaemon; species Palaemon carinicauda. The sequence continues at coordinate 25,623,431 of NC_090746.1, forward strand.
GGTATACAGATCGATCTCTAACTATAAATTGTGTACCAATGTCTTAAATCAGATATGCAAGGAATCAAATTAATCAACTTTCATCCATTATATTTTCCTAATCCTTTTAAGGTTTATAAATTAACTGTAACTTACAGTGCAATTCGCAGTTTTCATTCCAACGTTCTAATAATATATCAGGTTAGATGTCCTTAAATTAAGATGACTGGGAGCTCAAAGTATCCGTACCCTTTTAACAACAGAGAGGACCAATAATAATATGCCATTTCTTCCTTGACATAAATTATAACAAAGGGTAATCTGCTTTTCTGTACGTTCTTCAACAATTGTCAACCATATGATTTTGATATACTGGTTGAATTATTCTTCCCCTTGCATTATATTTTACTACTTTTACGTAAAGTCAAAGAAAGAATTAAAGGTAGGTAGTAGGTTGGCCAGGGCACCAGCCGCCCGTTGAGATACTACCACTAGAGAGTTACGGGGTCCTTTGACTGGCCACACAGATTACATTGAATCCATCTCTCTGGTTACGGTTCTTTCCCTTTGCGTACAAATACACCGAATAGTGTGGCCTATTATTTAGAGATTCTCCTCTGTCCTCATACACCTATCATTTCAATATACTGGTTGAATTAATCTTCCTCTTGCATCATATTTTACTAATTTTACGCTAAGTTAAAGAACGATTTATAGTTGTAAAACAATATTTATGGCAGAGATTTTGGGCTAAGAAGACCAGCAGTAATTCGCATTCGGATATTTTGTTATGCTTAAAAGCAAATAATATAAATTAATACAATGTTTAAACGAAATTATAAGTGGAGAGGCGATAAACTTCTTTTAAAAAGATTAAGATACGAAAGGTTGTATGAAATAAAACATAACTTTACATAGTAAGTAATTTAAATCCTAATTTGCTTCTCTTGTCCAACAATATAATATGAAACGAACTATGTGAATTGATGAAGTCAATACACGGCAATATTCTGTTGTACTGTATATACATTTTTTAGATTGCCTGACAGTATGACCAGACTCGTGCTTTATATAACTTTGGACCATTCTGTACTTCCTGAGGAATCTTCTTTGTTTGGATGAGATTCTTCAAAAGGCTCTGAATGCATAGGGGCAGGGAGCAAAATATACATTAATTGGTGCCTTTGAACTCGACAGTAATTAATCACAGGTATTTCACTGTTTGAAACATAATCACCTCGCCAAAAGCGACTCATTTTGAAAAGATATTTAATCAAGTATACACTAATAGAAGAGAGAAGCCTTGAAGAGTTGTTTCTTCTATTAGGGGTCTCATTTACACATATCTAATCTCATTAGCATTTAGAATTTAACGACAAATGCCTATGAAAAATATTTGTTTGGTCTTCCTTTGCTATATATATAAATATAAATATATATATATATATATATATATATATATATATATATATATATATATATATATATATATATATATATATATATATATATATCAAAGTCTTAATAGTTTTGTTAGTCTTATCAGTACACTGATGCGTAAAATTGGTAAATTTTAACAGTAAAAGCATTGTCCTCATCATTTATCACGTTTAATAATTGGGTATTTTCGGTAGAAAAATTCACCTTTTTTTTGGCATTTCTTGCCCAATGATATACCTCTGAATCCAAGGCTCTAACGACGATTACTATTTTGGTACCTTCTCAAGTTATGCAGAGTAACGAACATATCTTTGTCCATTTCCACTTCTCTTCACTAACACACGCATAACGTCCTTTAGAATGGACAGGCCGCATTACTTGTGAAACTTTCTCAAAAAAAAGTAAAAAAAAAAAAAAAGGAAATGGAAAGTAGTACAAGTTGCTTCATAAAACTACAATTCATTAGCAAATATACATAAATAAGCTATCCTTTTTACCGGGACTACATTTTTAATCTGCAAAATCTACTCAAAGAGTTTGAAAACTGCCTTCGTTAACCCAAGGGCCGAATATTACTAGGGAGAATGAAGGTACCTTAATCAGAACCCTTCAGCTATATATAACGTTTCTAGTTTCGGGATTTTCCTTCTCTACAATCTTACATCGCAATTTTCATGGTCTATGGTTAAAAAAAATCATAGTAAACAAAAGTTATTATGCATACTATTAGTATATCATTTGCATTCAAAAGTTCAGTGTGTGCGTGTGAGGAATGATAGAAAATTTTATTTTTCTAAAAAAAAAATGATTGAATTTCTTTTCTTATGTTTACTGTATTTCTTTCATTCCCTTATGTCTATTTCTACAATTGAAAAGTTAACAAAAGGCTAACGGCATTGATTTCTGAAGAAGATTATGGAGAAGAGTCGTGGACGACTAAAAAAAGATTTCTGTTCAAGATATAGATTTCCATTATCAAATTTCTGCTGAAGATATCGACTTCCATTATCACAGTTTTTGCTAAAGGTCCATACGTCCTTCGTCGTATTTTTTGTTTTCTACTTGAAAGTATTGCGGAAGTAAAAAAAAAACATGGACATTTCCAGTTTCTAATAAATAGTGTTGCATCCATTCAAAATTCGAAAACTTTTAGCTCTGCAGCACGCCAAGACAACATTGAAGTGCACACACAATTAACTGCCTTCATTTATTCTCACATTTGCATATATATGTTTAAAGCATGTTTAAAACACATGACCTAATAGGTCACTGTGGAAGTAGAAGCGAGTGTGAAAAGTGCTGTAGTCATATCATAGCAGGATGCGAATACCAAACCTCAGCAATGTAACATTTTTCATGAAGAGTAAACACCAACCCAGTCCGTGAGAAAGGTTGTCTGTGAGAACTGAACTGAGTATCTTCCGGTATTAATGTGGTGTTTACATAAATCATTAAGTGCTGAAATAACTTTAACATGAATATGGATATTTGTATCAGTTTACTTTACGATGTCATACGGAATGGTCATCCGACCAAACCAGCTATACTCCTGTGATGGAGATGTTAACCCTGTTCTGAAAGAATAAACTATTTTAAAGTTAACTTACCTAGACTTAACTTGAAGATGTAACATAGCAACTCTAAACTATAAAACATTAAAGATGACATTTGAAGAGAACCCAAATGTGTGTTAACTACAGTAGCACACTGATACATACAAACAAGCGGAAGGACATATCTGAGGCCTTTGTTCTTCAGTGAACTAATAATGGCTGATTATATATATATATATATATATATATATATATATATATATATATATATATATATATATATATATATATATATATATATATATATATACCAGGAAGGTACATAAAATATATAATGTAAATTATTAGGTTGCGACAATCGCAATGGATTCTATCATATCTAATAAGTAAGGACTATTTCTCTTCATCAGCTACTCCAACATATCCAGAAACGTTGTTTTTCTAGGGAACGAGTTGCCAAGTTTTTTCTAATGTTTTCTCAGTAAATTGCCCAACCATGTTTTCTTTGCGTAGCGACCACTCCGTAACTTCCCCTAACTTTCCTCTCTGTTTATCATGGTAGGGAAGGAAAGGGTCCATCATTCACAAAAACTATTTTGGAAGGGCACCGTCATAAATAAAGTCCAAAGCTAATGTAAACAAACTAACACCAGAGAAAAGTAACGGGAACGAATAGGTTATTCAGAAAGGGGGTTTGAGGTAAAGGTCTGAAATTTTCAACCATTATTTCATTTTCAAAATTTGTACTTATTTGGTGTGAGGTAAAAAATTCAATTTCGTTTGTTTTTTCTTTGCTGACCACCGAAACAACAGAATCTTCACTACAAGCAATCATCTTAAGTGCGTCCTACTTTGGAAAAAAAATAAAGGTGACATGAAAATCTCATTTCTAGGACTCGTACAAGTACGTAGGTTGTTTGTCTGCAAAACGTATAGCTTTTACTCAAATAATAAAAAAACCACAAGAAAAACAAATACACAGAACTTTTATGAAAATTATTAATACGTCAAACATACCTGGTTAATAAACCTTCCATTTTTCACTTAATAAGTTTCACATTCTGTTCTCAATTCCTACAAAAAGCACAAAACCCCAGACTATTATCGTAGCATACAGTAACACAAAACAAGTCCAACTTTTGAAAACTTCCCTTTCAGTGGTCCCTCTAACTATCATGAAAATTTTCTCCATAGGAATTAATCTAAATTCTAGATGATCGCAAAGCAACCTTCAAACTAATCCGCAAGATTGATACAATGCACAATTATTTAATCACTGATCGATGGCCATATTGACTCCTGCAACGAAACATGACAGGTTACCGATTGACAGAAGGAGATACAAATAGTCGATTAGAAGAAGGAGGAATGAAAGGTGATACAACCAGACATCCAACGATGACAAAGGAAATCCGATTGTCATAACGAGGTTGATGCAAATACAACCATGACAAACTAGCGACTTAATTTTCTTATTCGACAGAGCGAGTTTATCATAGACTAAAATGTTTGAATAATTGATCTACAGATGGAAATGGTTATCATGAATTACACAAACTATGAGTTAGTAACTAAAGGAATCCCGATCAAAAATTCAGTTGTCAATTGTTTTGAAGTAATACGGGTTGAATATCTTTCTGATGCAAAATGAAATAGTCACAGTGATTACGTAGACGGTAAGTTTAGATATTATTCCTATCCTAATTATATTCTATTTTCGAGTTACGAAGATCCCTTCGTCTTAGAAGACAAGAGTTTAACCACCACTTATAATTGCAATACAGAAGAGCATATGATATAGTATATCCCGTTTGCTTCGTATAGGTGTCAATCAAATTCGATTAATTCGGTTGACATACCAACGTAGTTAAACCCGAACCTTTGTTCCTTACATAAATGCAGACCAAATCCAGATGACTGGAGACATGAATCTCTTTCACACACACACTAGACACAATGAAGACATATCAAAGCAACAGCCAAACAACTGAAGTCAATATATTAGAATATTATTTCCTCTAATTATCTTTATTGGATATCAAGTTGAACCGTAAATGCAACATCAAAATCTAGCCTGCAGTTTACGAATATATCGAATTAATCTAAATGTATATTGGCATTAACCCGGTAGATGACCTGGACCCCTTCATAATGTAATGGTTTTTGTACAGAAAAAAAAAACAATATTTTGTTAGTAAGGCTTTCTATCACCCCTTTGCTCTATTGAAAATATTGAGTAATGGTGAACTTAATTAGAGCATAGTAAAAGTCAAATCCCACATCTCCTGTACATGACTGTAGCCCATCACAACAAAACTAAAAGTCACAGCAGCACCGACTTTCTAGAAACTTTCATTGAAGAAAAAAAAAGCCAGGTCTATGGACCTTCTCCATTTAAGGTCTATTATTATGGGAGAGCTGTTTATGGAAGCTTTACAAACAGGCACTTTGTATGGAGAATTTCACCATAGTGACGGAAAAGAACTCTTTGAAAAGTTTGTTCTACAATCATTTATACTATACGCTTGTTTTACCTTTCAATATCAAATTTCATCTTTTATCAGATATTAATTACGTCTGAAAAAACGACAGATGTTAATATTTTCGTAATTATCTTTGGGAAATGCATTTTTCTCTGCCAATGTTTATATGTTGAACAGACTGAGTAACTTTCTCTTCATGTTTTATATATGAGAGATATTTTTTCACGTTTTTACTGATCTTAATTTTCATGTACTGTAGTTAATTTCCTTTCCTCACTAGGCTATTTTCACTTGTTGGAGCCCTTAGGCTTACAACATCCTGCTTTTCCAAGTATGTTTGTAGCTTGGATAATAATAATAATAATTATAATAATATTGATAATAATAATAATAATGATAATAACAATAATAATAATAATAGATATCTTGAGAAGTTTGTTTCCTTTATATAATTACTCCTACCTTCTACACGGTAACAGATTTTCCATATGTACTTTTGGGAGCTAATTGCAGCGAAGCCCCTCTTAACACACCCTATAACGGAGGTCCCTCTCTTTCTATGTCAAGATAAACAGAATAAATGTTAGTCGAGGTCATCAAGTGTTTTTGCTCTTCCAGTGTCACTCGAGAAAGCTCTTCAGCCAAGAGGGTAAAACGGGATCAAATAAAAAGTTCCAGGAAAGAAGACAATATCGAGGAAAGTACAGTACCAAAGTACTAAAAATAGAATCAGACTAAAAAGCAAACTTTAAATATATGTACGGTAAATACAAACGGTGCTGTATACAAACATTCATTCATGCAACTCTATTTAATTGGTTGGTCTATAGGGATTAAACCTCAAAGTATTTAAATATTTTCAAACTCATTTTCACCATTATTTATCGGGAAAATTACTCTTAACTTTATTCCTGTTATAAATTTTACAAAATTTCAAAATTTCGGGAGATTTTTCAAAAGCCTTATCTTAATTCTTTCTAACGTGGAATACTTCATAAAATGTAGGCCTACCATGTTACAAGTAATATATTTCCCTACAGTCATCGCAAATATATTATTTCATACCAATCATCTTCCTCGAGGTATGTAAAAAAGGATCTATTTCTTTAAATTCTCCAATTTTCCCAGTCAATTTCACCTATCACGAAAACTAAATTTCTCTTCTAAATATGTCAAAACTCATTCATCTCTCTCTCTCTCTCTCTCTCTCTCTCTCTCTCTCTCTCTCTCTCTCTCTCTCTCTCTCTCTCTCTTGTGTTTATCAGGACTTTGGTATGGTAGAGTACAGGCTTTAACAGTTACTATAATTCATTGAAAAATAATAAATAAATTTTCTCAGTATCTATAAATTTTGATTAGGATTTTATTCTCTTCCAACACATCCTAAAATATTACAAAAGCATTTGAAGAAACCTATGCCTCGTTCATCCAGAGATCTTAAGTAACTGAAATTAAAATCAATTATATATTTCTTTTGGAGCTTTCATGAAATCCTAAGAGCATTTGTTAATCAAGTGAACAATTATCTTTTTATTTTGTTACTTTTTGATTGATACATTGGTTTTTGCTGAATACCGATTAAATTATATTGGAATTTTGAGCAAATTAAAATATTTTCTGTTCGAAAGATCCTCTAAAGAGATAAGATCAGATTAAAATACATTAAATTAGATCAAATAAACATTTATATCTTCTTGGCTGAAAACAAAGAGATACCTGATATTTCCTATTCCTGGTTCAAACTCCCGTATTAATACAATTCCCTGTCTCTTCTCGTGTTCACTATACCAAGCGCAGAATATTTACCATTAAACAAATCTGAAATAGATGAGTAGCATATTTTTGGAGTCTTAAAATCCTTATTAAGTAAAGTTTGTTTAATCGGTATAAACATGAAATTAAAGCCTATCTCATAAAAAGAACCCTTAAAAAAAGTAAATAGAGCTAAGGATTCCAAGAGTATTCCTTGAAATGGGGAGCGACAAGTGTGGCTAATTTACTATTTCCGAAAAGATCTGCTTACTTTACCTGCTGGTGAGGTTTCTATGTACACTGTAAATATTTAAAGTGTATCATCCGGAATTTATTGTTTTTGTGTGTTGTATACAAGGATATGTTCGCTGGTTGAGACTTGTTTTGGAAAAAAAATATATATTAAGTAGCAAGTGCGCACAAGAATAATGGGAAATATTGCCGCCAAAAATTGGACCACTAGACCAATTGAAATTAGTTTCGTATTGGCAATTGTTCATACGTTCAACTCTACATTATTTTTTATGAATATTTGATTTCCTTGTAATAACAATTGTGCTAGTGAGCACTTTTGAAATTAGAATTTTGTTAGCCAGCTGATAATAAAATGTTATGATATATTATTCTACATTGTACTAGCATTACTAGAAATTCATCTAGAAATTAAATTAATCTTTCTGCATTTCCCCAGATCAGTGATTTTCCCACGGCCGAGTATTATTCAGTCCTTACAAGGGCGTAAAATCTGCTCTAAGCTTTACCTTTGGTTTACGTTAAAAAGGAAGGAATTTCTTTATTTATCTGTTCATTTACATGTTATTCCCGTATCTATGTATCTAACATTTAAATGGGTAGCCTAAAATTTATTAATAACCGAATAAAATCAATTCATATATATCTTGTTTAGAAGAAAAAAAAATAGTTAACCACATATAATAAAAATTGAAGACTTCTGGTAAAATTAAAAGGTTTTCAGAACCATAAACTTCTCTCATCTTTGATAACCATCAACTCAGTAATTCTTCAATATATTCTTTTAAACAATTTTGCGCTAAAAAATCATTAAGGCAAATGAACAATTATTATATCAATTAAAAACTTTCTTAGTATCGTTTTTCAACGTTCAGGTCATCATCCTTCTCAGGATCAACCCAAAAGAATAAACAAAACATAGTCACTGCCATACTGTTACAATCGACTACTGTACACGAGGTACATTATGTAAAATCTACTCAAAAAGTTAATCAAAAAATAGCAAAACATTAACAGCAAATGAAAATAACAGCCAGTATATGTAAAATATAACTATATCTAAGATTTAACAAATATTTACAAAATATCCACAGGAATAAGCACGGCATACCAAAACTAATTAACATTATACATGAATTCTTACGACGAAGTAGTTCTTGAGATGACTTCACATACTTCTATGCAGCGAGGGGCAGATGACGTTGCATAGTTTTATATATGAAAAGCTGATATGTAGGAACAAACAGCGTCTGGAGTTTAACAAATGACTGTTTGAACTTTTTTATATTCTTCAAAATAATATATAGTTCAGTTACAACTTCCAGGTCACAGAGAAGTTCGGTCAGGTCTCCTCTCTCTCACTCGTCACCTGTCCTTTATGAACGAGGGACCAATAATACAGAATGTTCCTGACAGACTAGAAGCGCCCAAGACCAGAATTACCCAACATGACGAAGCGCCATGAACTCACTGTCGAATATTCTTGCTGGTGCCGAAGGCTTATCTAAAACACTCGTTCCAGAACACAACGATATTTCAGTAATAAATTGTTTTATATTTACATCAACACATATGAACAAGGAGAATAAAAAAAAATCATAAGCTATAAGCCTTCAACATCTTTGAGTTTGTTTACCTTTCTTTTATAGCAAATAATCTATTAAAGTGAAGTACCTTGCACACAAAGGAAAGACGATGAAATTTTTGTTTTCAGAATTATTTATGAAAAGAAGATTATACTTTTTTAGTCTGATATTATTTAATTTCCTTCCCGGGGCAAAGCTTATAATTTATTTAAGAGATATATTATGCTCTAGTGTAGCCCATCAAATGCTTTCACATAATCCCTCAGCCCGTCTTTAAATTTATCTTTCTATCAATCTTGTCTAGATCTAAACCTTGAATGATATCAAGTATTTATTGACTAATAAAGGAAAAAAAATAATCCTGAGTATTTTCATATAATTTTTCATGGTCAAAAGTAATTTATTGCCTGTATTTATATTTCATTAAATCTAAGCGGGTTTTAGTCTTGTGATTAATAGTCCACGTGGTAAGATATCAATATCAGATTTCAGTAAAAATAATAATTAAAACAGTGATAACAAAAACAATAATAATAATAATAACAATAATAATAATAATAATAATAATAATAATAATAATAATAATATAACTATTATTATTATTATTATTATTATTATTATTATTATTATTATTATTATTATTATTATCATTATTAATATTATTATAGAAATAGTCATTATTCTATTGCTATACAAGATTCCCTTAAATAAGAGTTCCTCTTTCATTTTACAATTTCAGCTTTAATTTTCAGAGAACCTTTATTACTATATATTACTCTTGTATCTGTTTCTGTCTTGATTCATTTCATATAATGCATCTGCCTTCAGCAAGGAGTTACAAGAAGTAAAAGGATTTCATCTTCGAGAAAAAAGTATTAAACAAGATACAAAAATTTCAGGTCGAAAAACACTTAAAATAATTTGTAATATAGTAAACAGTTATTTATAACAAAAAGTTAGGTTTTTAAGTGATCCTATTTACAAAACATTATTCGAAATGCTGAAAAATCTATATCAGGGTCCATACTTGCGTTTTGAAATAAAGGAAATTCAAATATACAGAATTTCGTATCATATGCTTAAGCACTTCAACATTCGGTTCAGATAGTCTGGCAGCAGAAAAATAAATTTTTAGCTAACTTCTTTATATTTCATACATTTTCTTTTTAATGCCGATTATTTATCTAGAGTATGTATATAATTATATATGGGTGGGTGTAGAGATATCACCGAAATGTGAAATTTGAAATCTGAAAAATAATTGATAAATGTCAAGTAATGTCTTTTTCTATGTTTTCATATACAAAAAGTCTGATAAAAGATCTAGATGGTGGCTAGAAATTTATACTTTTATTCTAACGCTCATAAAAAGTGCAGCGATGATTCTTGAAATTATAACCATAAGGGTTGTGTACAACACTTTATATGTATAGAAGTCAAGACAAGTCAAATAAAACTAGTTTGACCACTGTGACGGGCCGAGAGGGGCTGTGACTAAGAAGGCAGGATGAAAGCAACTGAGTAACTTTATTACAGAACATCAGCTTATATATACATCAATTTCGGGCAAGAAGGGCATAACATATAATAGGCTGTTTCCTGTTCAACCAACAAAGGTTTCTGTTAACATTTGACGGTGAGAAAAACAGACAAGTTGATTCAGGTCGTTATCAGTGCGAGGGGAGAGCGAAGATACAAAGGAGACTATATACAAAAAATGAGAACTGTCGTTACTATGTACGATCGTGTGCACACAGTTGGTACATGCCCCCCCCCCCCTCCCTTAAAAATGTAATTTTTAATTTAAAATTAATTTTCTAATACTCACCTGCACAATCAACATTTGCCGATAGATCTTGTTACAGCAAGTTGCTTCCAATTTGATTTACTCTAACCCATTACGTAAGTATAATATACACACTAAGTCCCGAGTGAAAAACAATTATATCAGTTAATTTCAAAATGTTCATGCTAATTAATGATAAAAATTATCTAAGATTTCGTTAATTTAATGAGTTGGTAGGCCGACGTAGCATAGTAAATTTCTTATAATTGTCTATACATGTCGTTCGCTAGTTATCCAACTACCATATTTGATTTGGTCGCCATCTGTTCTAACAAGAGCGATCTGCCGGCTCAATTTTTGAGTCCAGAGCGATAGCGTAACGATGTAAGGCGACCAAGGGCGCTCGGGACTTGTGTGGTATCCTTCCTGTAAACCTCACCACCAGGAATCATCACTTTTGATCTCTGCAGGTGTAGGAGAGACCTGAAACTGCTCTGATCATTGATAGTGGGGCAGGTGGGAGGGCATCTAATGTTGATTGTGCAGGTGAGTATTAGAAAATTAATTTTAAATTAAAAATTACATTTGTCTAATACCCAACTGCACAATCAACATTTGCCGATTCCCCACATTTAGCTGGATGGGGGGAAATGATCAGTTTGATGCTAGGAAGGTTGCCTGAATTGTAGCTTACCTTGATTGACTTGACGATGTGTCACAGCATAATTGTCAGTTCGTCAGTCAGTCGCCATGTCAGGGCCAAGTCCATAGGGAGCTACTGTCTAGGCATCCTCTGTGGTCGCTCTGTTGACGAAGCTACAGGCATAGTGGTCCTCTCCCAACTGTCTGGTCATGTTTCGGACACTTACGACTTGTGAGAGAGACCCTGTATTCAGCAATCTAGACCCTCCAAGGTGTCACTTCCGTTGAAGGGGTTCGATTGGTGGTACATGCGTCCTGCATTCAACAATCTAGGCCTTTCAAGGTGTCACTTCCATTGAAAGGGTTCAATAGTTGATGCTAGAGGACCTGAGCCTAACGATTCTGCCTCTCAAGGTGTCACTTCCATTAAGAGGGTTTAATCGTCAGTGCATGTGAAGGTATGACGTAATAATTCCATCTCCCCAGCCAAGTTCAGCGAAGAGGAGAGGAAACGGTGATGACAGTGGTTAAGCAATGACTCCGCCCGCTGCCACAATGGGACCCAAGGAACGGACATTATTATATACTAATTCTACATCTTTTAAGTAAAATGATGAAAAAACCGAGTTAGACCTCCACGTCGCAGCCTTCAGAATAGAAGACATTGATGTGTTGGTCCAAAAACGTAGTGAAGTAGCCATACCCCTAATACTGTGGGCTCCTGATGCTCTCCCTTGAGTTGATGACGTGGGCGATGCCCCCGATGCACCCTTAATAACCTGTCTAAGAAGGAAGGCCATCGCATTCTTTGACAAGGTTTTGTTTGGGCATTTAGGAGAGACGAAAAGCGCCCTAGGACGTGGCTGGATAGTCTTTGTCCTGTCTAGGTAGTAACGAAGAGCTCTTACTGGGCACAGAAGTCTCTCTTCATCGTCTCTACCCACTCTCTCTGAGAGGGATATCAGAACGAATTCCCGAGGAAGTGGATTGTTGAATGACTCTGTTTTCGCTCTGAATTCTGGCAAATAATGCAAAACAAAGTCTCTTCCCCTCCAAGCCACCCCCGCTGAAAGTGCCTGCAATTCCCCAACCCTTTTTGCAGTTGCCAAGGCTACAAGGAAAAGTGCCTTCATGGACAAGTTTCGAAGATCTGCTGACGCTAGTGGTTCATAAGGCTCCGTAGTTAAAGCCTTAAGGACCACGTCAAAGTCCCAAAGAGGAGCTGAAATCACCTTTTTAGGAATTTCAATTTCGAAGGACCTAATGAGATCGGTAATGATTGGATCTTCAAGCATCTCCCTGAAGGCAAATCTGAAAACCGAGGATAACATAGCTCTATATCCCCTGATGGCTGGAACGGATAGACGTCTTTCCTTACGAAGGAATAACAGGAAATCTGCAATCTTGGCAACTGTCGGGTTCGAGATTGAGTGTTTTGTGTCCTTACACCACTTCCTGAATATCTTCCACTTGTACTGGTAATTTATACGAGTGGAAGGTCTTCGAGCGAAGGTAACTTGTTGGGCCACCTGCCTGGAGACTCCTCGAGCCCTGGCAAATCTGCGGATAGTCTCCATGCAGTCAGCTGAAGAGCTTGTGGTCTTAGATGAAACACGTGTCGATGAGGCTGTTTGAGGAGGTCTCGTCTGACAGGCAACCTCCTTGGGGTGTCTACTGACAGCTCTAAGAGGTCCACAAACCAGTCTTTCTGAGGCCAGAAGGGTGTGACCAGAGTAAGACTGCATCCTGTGGACTCCCTCAGTTTGTTCAGAATGTTCCTTATCAGAGGAAACGGAGGGAACGCATATCCCTGAAGATGCCTCCAGTCCTGAAGCATAGCATCTGTTCCCACTGATCCCGGATCGATGTGAGGACTGAAGTAAGCCTGAAGTCTGTGGTTCATTGCGGTGGCAAACATATCCACTGTTGCTGGCCAGAGATGAACCAAATCGTCTACCACTTGCTGATGAATGGTCCATTCGGAGTTTAAGATCTGATCCCTTCGACTCAGAGCATCTGCTGTCACGTTCGCCTTGCCCATGATGAACTGAGGCATGAGTGTCACGCTCTTTCCCTCTACCCAGGCCAGAATCTCTTGGGCAAGACTTTCCAGCTTCTGGGACCTCGTCCCTCCTTCCTTCCTTATGTAAGAAATAGCCGTCGAGTTGTCGGCGAACACTGCGACGACTCTTGAAGGGCACAGATGGTTGAAGGGACAGAGAGCAAGCTGTATTGCTCTGAGTTCTCTCCAATTGATAGATTCCTCCAATTCCTGTGCTGTCCATGTCCCTGACACGAACTGGTCCCCTATTGATGCCCCCCATCCGGAATCCGAAGCATCTGAAAACAACATGATATCTGGAAGAGGAGTTGACAATAGAAGACCTTGGTTCAAGTTCACTGGATTGGACCACCAGATTAGACTCTGTCTGATCGTCTCTGTCCATTGAACCTGAAAATGATGATCCTCTTGATCCCAAAGGTTGTGGAGTTGGTGTTGCAGTGGTCTGATTCTCCTCCTTCCTCTGGGAACTAACAGAATTAGCGACGACAGGAGGCCGATGAGTCTCATCCAAAGTTAGGCTGGAGGTGCATTTGTCGTTAAAAATAATTTGATGCATTCCTGAAGAGTCTGGATGCAATCTTGTGTCGGGAAAGCCTTCAAAATTGAGGAGTCTGTCTTCATTCCCAGATAGATGGAAACTTGACTGGGGATTAGGGTCGACTTCTCTAAGTTGATCTGAATGCCCAGTTTGTTGCACAATCTCAGAACTACATCCCTCGTGTAGATGGCTTCCTGTTCTGAGCTCGACAGGAATAGCCAATCGTCCAAATATCTCACCATTCTTATGCCTCTCTTGTGGAAGGCGGCTCCCACAGGTGCCATAAGGCGAGTGAAGACCTGTGGAGCTGTCGTTAGGCCAAAGCAGAGAGCTTTGAACTGCCATACCTCCTGTTCCCAGCAAAACCTCAGTAGATGTCGGGACTGAGGGTGAATGGGAACTTGGAGATACGCGTCTTTCAGGTCGAGTGAGAAGAACCAGTCGTTCCGTCTGACCGCCAAAAGGACCGACCTTGGAGTCTCCATTTTGAAATGAGTTTTCATTACGAAATGATTCAGACGAGAGAGGTCTATGATGGGTCTCCAAGAACCGGAAGCCTTTTTGACGATAAACATAAGGCTGTAAAAACCAAGGAATGGAAGCGAAGCTAATTCTATCGCTCCCTTTCTTGCCAGATCCTCTAACTCTGCCTGAAGAGCTCTTCCCTTCTCTGACGACTCCTGGTACGAGTTGAATGCTATTGGACTGTTTGATAATGGAGGAGGCTGGCTGAGCGGAATCCTGTACCCGTACCTTAGAACTTGAATGACCCAAGGGTCTGGATCCACGTCCTCCCAGGCCTGCCAGTGGTGTTGAAGGCAGCCTCCTATCTTTATACACGAGGGCTGTAGTCCCTATGGACGAAAACCCTTGCCGACTGTCTTTGGCCTTCTTTGTCCTCTATGTGCTGATGTCGAGCTGTAAGAAGGTCGAGGTTGTCGTTGGGTTGTAGAAGCATGGGAAGACGAGATTCCTGGGCCTTGATAACCTGTCCTCGGCTTCTTGTATGTTGAAGTCTGGAAGCTGACCTGTCTCTTCTCACCTACGACCAAGGGCTGTTTGGGCACTGGTTTAGGTTAAATAGGTCTTTGCGCTTGTGCTACTGTCCTTACAAGCAATGATTGAATCTTGTCCTCCCTTGTCTCCTTAGCTTTGAGATGAGCCCTCTCCAGGGATGACGCAAGTGTGTCCTCATTGAACAAATGATCTGCAAAGAGAGGGGAAGCCCTCAACGCTCTCTTCTGAATGTCAGAGAGAGACGGAGGGGCATGGGACAAGAAGAAGTCCCTCCTCCGTGAAGTCAGATATGCTTCTTGAAGACATATCTCAGTCATGGATGACTTGATGGAGAGGTTTATGGAGTTGGCCAACTGATTGTAAAGGGGTCGGTACTGCTCCAAGGCTCCTGGTTCTGACAGAAGGCCCATCAGTGAACCCCAAAGCCATCCCATCATGTTCAGATTCTCCTGAACTGTTCTAGTCGACAGCTCGAGCTTGGCACAATCCTCCAAAGAAACACCCACTAACGATTTATGGTTTTTCTGGAAGTTGGTCATATCCTCCCATGAAGGGTTAAGAGGCACTGGAGATGGAGCTGGAGGATCCTCTCCAATAGCTAAATAGGCTCTCCTGTTTTTAGCCAAGATAGAAGATGGAAAGTGAGGCTTGTCACCTTCCGCATACTCTGCCAACTTCTTGGTGACCACTTGTCTCCCATGTCTGAGAAATTCTCCTGTCGACCAGCGTGGAATAGGATTCCGTTTCTTTGACTGACGAGTGTCCTCCAAAAATCTGGATACCGAAGGGAACTCGCCAGGTTCCTGCACTGTAATGTTCGATTTAGATTCCACTAAAGCCTCTTGGGTGAAGGCAATCATCCTTCGAAAAGCAGAAGATGGAATGTCGCCCTCCTCCAAGCCTTGGATGTCATCCCCAACCTCTGGAGCAAACCTCCTGGCTGCCCTCATGATGGCCGACGGCTCTGACGATGAGCCCCCCTCTCGAGGGGTTCGCGAAGAAGACAATGAAGGAGCCCTGACTGGAGACCAATCTGGTGCAGCATGTACCTGGGCTTCGACCCTACCCTTCTCAAGACCATCAGGGTGTTCCTTAGAACCTCTCACAATTACAGTATCTCGATTCCCAGGGGAATGGGAAGCAATATCATTCCCTACACATCCACCCTGTAGCTGGAGAGTGCCGCTCTCTCCGAAAACCCTCCCTGACGAACCCTCGTCCGAAACAGGACAAATGGAGGTTACCTGAAGGGCATTATCCCCACAAGGAAGACTGGAAGGTGCAGTCAGCTGTGACCCTGCTTGCCCCTTTCCGGTCTGGATGAAGAATCTACCACCTTCACTACCCCTAACATCTAACTCTGAGCTAATAGGGGAGTACGACATTACTCCGGACCTACTCTGCATCGGGGCGGGCTCACACCCGGAACCCGTTAGGGCCGGTTCAGCATGAGTCCTTCCTTCAGCACAGGGTGGAATGGGGAGACCCAGAGCAGGACCGAGGGAGCTGAAAAGAGTAGTTAGTGTGCCTAATTGAGAGACCACATTCTGAAGACCTGAGGCTAAGGTATCAATTCTAGAATTAACAGACCCCAATTCAGACCCCCAACGTTCTTCTGCTGCGGCAACACACTCTTCAAGGGTCACTGACCCTGTTACACTAGGTCCAACCGGGGAAGGGGACCGGACACATTGCTCACCTGACATGTTTATCACCTCAGACATTACTGACATACGGTCACACTCACCTGACCCCTCGCCAACCGAGTAAGATCTAGTAGGATTACCCGATGCCAGTCGATCCATTGAACCCTCCCTAAGTCTTTGCTTAGAAAGTCTTTTCTTAGCCAAGGTAGACATATGATTAACATACAACTGTCTCTCACTGAGAGACCAAGTGTTACATTCGTCACAAACATCAGTCAGGTAACAATTAACTCCCCTACAATTAACACACAATGAGTGGTTATCAAATGAAAATTTTCGACTTAGCTTAGCCTTGCGGCATGAAGTACAATGGGAAGGTCGGTCTAAAGTCGAAGGATGGTCAATCTGGTCCATGTCTGATGAAGAACTCCAAGTTCGATCAATGTCCAATCGTTGTTGAATACTCAATCACGAGTTGAAAGCACTGTTGTTAAGAAGCAAGCTTCCTAGCTGAATGAAAATAAGTAAAAGCCGGAAGAGGTAAACAGGACGTCTGCTCACACCGGCAGCAAGATCAAAAGTGATGATTCCTGGTGGTGAGGTTTACAGGAAGGATACCACACAAGTCCCGAGCGCCCTTGGTCGCCTTACATCATTACGCTATCGCTCTGGACTCAAAAATTGAGCCGGCAGATCGCTCTTGTTAGAACAGATGGCGACCAAATCAAATATGGTAGTTGGATAACTAGCGAATGACATGTATAGACAATTATAAGAAATTTACTATGCTACGTCGGCCTACCAACTCATTAAATTAACGAAATCTTAGATAATTTTTATCATTAATTAGCATGAACATTTTGAAATTAACTGATATAATTGTTTTTCACTCGGGACTTAGTGTGTATATTATACTTACGTAATGGGTTAGAGTAAATCAAATTGGAAGCAACTTGCTGTAACAAGATCTATCGGCAAATGTTGATTGTGCAGTTGGGTATTAGACAAATGACATACTGTACATCTCTTCGCAGCAGCCCCGAGTCTGAAGTGGTAGTAGCAAAACTGCGGTCAATGTGCGGCAGTAAGTGGCTGTAGAAGTTGTTGGTTGGGGCGCAACTTGCGCAAGCGAGTGGTGGGTGATGAGTGGCTTGTCGCCACTCCGGCTCGTCACGGGGTAGGCGTGTGTGTCATACGGCATTT
>NC_090746.1:25646372-25661372 GCF_036898095.1 Palaemon carinicauda
TGGAGGAAATAAGTGGGTGTTTTTGTGCGCTCGCTCTGTGAAGTCAGAAGATAACATAAAATCACATTCCTACTTCACTCCAGACCCTCGTTTTACAGCTATCATTTCTATCAAAAGTGATTCCCTCTCAAAGAGAGAACTCTGTTTACTGTAGCATACCATCAAAGCTGGATTAAAGAAAATATTCTGATATATAAATTATAAGTCAAAAGACAGAGAATAAAAACTTAGTTTTTCTTCTAGTTTCTCCTAAGAAACAGGGGTATCTTTGCCAAAGTTTTCAGATGGCTACTAATCCGTTCTAGATACTCTTCTGCAAACTCAAGTCAGTCTTCAAAACTTCGATGCCTTCGTGACATAATCTAAAGCGTAACATCACAGTAGAGAAACAAAACTGTTACCAAAAGTCATTGTGCGATCTAACACATTAGCCACATCTCTGAATAAAAGAAACCCGTAAATGAATGATTTTATAAAGTAAAAATTACACGCTGAAACACTTTAACTATATAAAACGACTATGGATATAATATTAGCGTTGGTTGTATATTCACGTCTTATTTCGAAAGTATCGTTAGTTAATCTCAGATTTCACCGAAGCAATAAGGAAATTAGATTTTAATTACTATCACAATATCGGAAAGTCTCAATTGCAACAAGTCATTATTGATGACATCAACACACTTTCCATTGCATACATACTGTATTCACATGATCGGATTTGGATTAGGTAATGAGATTGTATCCTATTTCAAGTATCGGAGACCTGTCACGGTGGATACGACAATCTGATCTAGTCCTGCATAATTAATCATGTTAATTACTTAATGCATCAGTCAACCAACTTGATTAGTGGTCATTCAAGAAATGTCCTGTGGAAAAAAATATTTCTATAGTGTACAAGAATAAGTGAAATGGGGCGGGAATTTAATTCAGTCCTTTTCAATCTTATTTTGGATTTCCTTTTCAAGAATATCTAGTGTTGTATTTTTACTTAAACATGAAAAAAGATATTCGTAATATTAACTACTTCTGCATTCCAACACATTAAAAAAGGTTAGAATAAAAAGTAAACCATCTACATAATTTTTTTTACAAATAAGCTTCTTAGATACGATACTTTTCCAATAAATGCGATGATTCAAGTTATAAGAATCTAAGCTTAACAAAAACCTAAAATGACAAAATAGCATCGTTGGAACCTGCTTGACTATTTCTTTTTCGCTTAAAATTTCTTTGTCTTCATTAAAAACCAATGCAATAAAGGGGTGAAAGATGGTCTTTCGTTAATTTTCCTTATTCCCTTATTTTTTTTCCTCACTGGGATATTTTTCCCTGTTGGAGCCCTAGGGTTTGTAGCAACCTGCTGTTCCATCTAGGGTTGTAGCTTAGCTAGTAGTAGTAGTAGTAGTAGTAGTAGTAGTAGTAGTAGTAATGATAATAATAATAATAATAATAATACAATTTCTAGAACTTGAATTTCTTACTCTCATCTCCTAATCAGATAGAGGCAATATTCGATCAAACAAA
Source organism: Palaemon carinicauda (assembly GCF_036898095.1). Classification (NCBI taxonomy): domain Eukaryota; kingdom Metazoa; phylum Arthropoda; class Malacostraca; order Decapoda; family Palaemonidae; genus Palaemon; species Palaemon carinicauda. The sequence continues at coordinate 25,647,903 of NC_090746.1, forward strand.
TATAATATCGTTGGTTTATTCTCCAAACTTTAAATACATATTTTCCTTCGAATTACCTACCACAGTTTGTTTACCAAGTCAGCCTAAATTGAAATGTGATGTTCAATTAAACATACAAATCAGGACAAACAAAACGCATCACTTAATCTTCGTATAAACTCACACCAAATATAAGCCAGAAGTGAAATAGAGGAGACAAAATAAATGATATTTTTAGGATATATTCAATCATTTCTTCAGGTTATGAAAAGCGAAAATCATAGATAACTTATGATAAAAACCTTTTTATTTGGGAATTTGTTTCAGCTGTGTGGAGTAATTTTGAAGACCGTTTATTTAGTTGTAAAAGAAATATTCATATTTTATGCAATCAAGATTATTCTTCGAAGCATGAAATATCTTGTGAAACACAAGAAAAAAAGAGCGAAAGCCGAAATAGAGAATTCAATGAATGGGCAGCACCAGGTGCATGGTCTGAGCGACGCTAATTAACATATTTCGAATGGACCTGTTTGCTTTACCTTTTACTTCGGATGAAGTTACCCAACTAGAGTTGAAGGTAAACGGTTGGTATTATAATCACAAACTGCTGAGTTTGGTCTTCCAAATAATACTAGAAAATTTGCGTTTACTTGTTCGAGTAAATGCTGATAAACTTAAGTGTGTGCATATTTTCGTCCTTTATAATGAAATTTGACGATACTTCTGGACTGAAATTCTGCATTTTATGAAATAGAAGCCCAAAGGATAAACAGCTTTTATAAATCATTATGCATCTAGCTCCAAAAGTTGGCATGTAAATTTATCATATTTAAGCTAACAATTAATGTTCACTTTAACCTGGTGAATATAAGTAAATTGTGGAATGAAATTAACAGAGATTCTTTATAATCATTCAAGAAGTGAATTTTGGAAGATAAAGATGGTTATGTTGCAAACATTGTTATACTGCACGATAATCTTAAGGAATACATGATCGGTATTAAAATCCCCCCTAAAACTATATTGCCAGGAAACTACATTTCCCAAAAACACTGACTTTCCGCTAGGGAAAATAATTACCTCCTTAAGACAGTGGAATTTTCACTTACATCCAACATTACGAAATGATTGGTGATAGCTAAGTGTTCTTCCTCCAATACTATTAGGTATACAGATCGATCTCTAACTATAAATTGTGCACCAATGTCTTAAATCAGATATGCAAGGAATCCAATTAATCAACTTTTATCCATTGTATTTTCCTAATCCTTTTAAGGTTTATAAAATAACTATAACTTACAGTGCAATTCCCAGTTATCATTCCAACGCTCTAATAATATATCAGGTTAGATGTCATCAAATTAAGATGACTGGGAGCTCAAAGTATCCGTACCCTTTTAACAACAGAGAGGACCAATTAATATGCCATTTCTTCCTTGACGTAAATTATAACAAAGGGTAATCTGCTTTTCTGTACGTTCTTCAACAACTGTCAACCATATGATTTTGATATACTGGTTGAATTATTCTTCCCCTTGCATTATATTTTACTACTTTTACGTAAAGTCAAAGAAAGAATTAAAGGTAGGTAGTAGGTTGGCCAGGGCACCAGTCGCCCGTTGAGATACTACCGCTAGGGAGTTACGGGGTCCTTTGACTGGCCACACAGATTACATTGAATCCATCTCTCTGGTTACGGTTCTTTCCCTTTGCGTACACATACACCGAATGGTGTGGCCTATTATTTAGAGATTCTCCTCTTTCCTCATACACCTATCATTTCAATATACTGGTTGAATTAATCTTCCTCTTGCATCATATTTTATCAATTTTACGCCAAGTTAAAGAAAGATTTATAGTTGTAAAACAATATTTATGGCAGAGATTTTGGGCTAAGAAGACCAGCAGTAATTCGCATTGGGATATTTTGTTATGCTTAAAAGCAAATAATATAAATTAATACAATGTTTTAACGAAATTATGAGTGGAGAGGCGATAAATTTCTTTTAAAAAGATTAAGATACGAAAGGTTGTATGAAATAAAACATAACTTGACATAATAAGTAATCTAAATCCTAATTTGGTTCTCTTATCCAACAATAGAATAAGAAACGAACTCTGTGAATTGATGAATTCAATAAACGGCAATATTCTGTTGTACTGCATATACATTTTTTAGATTGCCTGGCAGTATGACCAGACTCGTGCTTTATATAACTTTGGACCATTCTGTACTTCCTGGGGAATCTTCTTTGTTTGGATGAGATTCTTCAAAAGGCTCTTAATGCATAGGGGCAGGGAGCAAAATATACATCAATTGGTGCCTTTGAACTCCACAGTAATTAATCACAGGTATTTCACTGGTTTGAAACATAATCACCTCGCCAAAAGCAACTCATTTTGAAAAGATATTTAATCAAGTACACACTGATAGAAGTGAAATGCCTTGAAGAGTTGTTTCTTCTATAAGGGGTCTCATTTACACATATCTAATCTCATTAGCATTTAGAATTTAACGACAAATGCTTCTGAAAAATATTTGATTGGTCATCCTTTTCTATATATATATATATATATATATATATATATATATATATATATATATATATATATATATATATATATATATATTAAAGTCTTAATCGTTTTGTCAGTCTTAACAGTACATCGATACGTAAAATTGGTAAATTTTAACAGTAAAAGCATTGTCCTCATCATTTATCACGTGTAATAATTGGGTATTTTCGGTAGAAAAATTCACCTTCTTTGGTATTTCTTGCCCAATGATATACCTCTGAATCCAAGGCTCTAACGACGATTACTATTTTGGTACCTTCTCAAGTTATGCAGAGTAACAAACATATCATTGTCCATCTCCACTACTCTCCACCCACACACGCATGACGTCCTTTAGAATCGACTGGCCACAACACTTGTGTAACTTTCTCAAAAAAAGTAAAAAAAGGAAATGGAAAGCAGTACAAGTTGCTTCATAAAACTAGAATTCATTAGCAAATCTATTTAAATAAGCTAACCTTTTTACCGGGACTACATTTTCAATCTGCAAAATCTACTCAAAGAGTTTGAAAACTGCCTTCGTTCACCCAACGGCCGAATATTACTAGGGAGAATGAAGGTACCTTAATCAGAATCCTTCAGTTATATATAACGTTTCTTGTTTTGGGATTTTCCCTCTCTACAATCTTACATCGCAATTTTCATGGTCTATGGTAAAATAAAATCACAGTAAAAGGAAAGTTATTATGCATACTATTAGTATATCATTAGCATTTAAAAGTTCAGTGTGTGCGTGTGAGGAATGATAGAAAATTTTATTTTTCTAAAAAAAAAAAAAAAAAATGATTGAATTTCTTTTCTTATGTTTACTGTATTTCATCCATTCCCCTATGTCTATTTCTACAATTGAAAAGTTAACAAAAGGCTAACGGCATCGATTTCTGAAGAAAATAATGGAGAGGAGTCGTGGAGGACTAAAAAAAGATTTCTGTTCAAGATATAGATTTCCATTATCACATTTCTGCTGAAGATATCGACTTCCATTATCACAATTTTTGCTAAAGGTCCATACGTTCTTCGTCGTATTTTTTGTTTTCTACTTGAAAGTATTGCGGAAGTAAAAAAACATGGACATTTTCCAGTTTCTAATAAATAGTGTAGCATCCATTGTAAATTCGAAAACTTTTAGCTCTGCAGCACGCCAAGACAACATTGAAGTGCACACACAATTAACTGCCTTCATTTATTCTCACATTTGTATACATACAAACAAGTGGAAGGACATATCTGAGGCCTTTGTTCTTCAGTGAACTAATAATGGCTGAATATATATATATATATATATATATATATATATATATATATATATATATATATATATATATATATATATACCAGGAAGGTACATAAAATATATAATGTAAATTGTTGGGTTGCGACAATCGCAATGGATTCTATCATATCTAATAAGTAAGGACTATTTCTCTTCATCAGCTACTCCAACATATCCAGAAACGTTGTTTTTCTAGGGAACGAGTTGCCAAGTTTTTTCTAATGTTTTCTCAGTAAATTGCCCAACCATGTTTTCTTTGCGTAGCGACCACTCCGTGACTTCCCCAACCATTTCTCTCTGTTTATCTTGGTAGGGAAGGAAAGGGTCCACCATTCACAAAAACTATTTTGGAAGGGCACCTCATAAATAAAGTCCAAAGCTAATGTAAACAAACTAACACCAGAGAAAAGTAACGGGAACGAATAGGTTATTCAGAAAGGGGTTTGAGGCAAAGGTCTGAAATTTTCAACCATTATTTAATTTCAAAAATTTGTACTTCTTTGGTGTGAGGTAAAAAATTCAATTTCGTTTGTTTTTTATTTGCTGACCACCGAAACAACAGAATCTTCACTACAAGCAATCATCTTAAGTGCGTCCTACTTTGGAAAAAAATAAAGGTGTCATGAAAATCTTATTTCTAGGACTCGTACAAGTACGTAGGTTGTTTGTCTGCGAAACGTATAGCTTTTACTCAATAAAAAAACCACAAGAGAAACTAATACACAGAACTTTAATGAAATTATTAATACGTCAAACATACCTGGTTAATAAACCTTCCATCTTTCACTTAATAAGTTTCACATTCTGTTCTCAATTCCTACAAAAAGCACAAAACCCCACACTATTATCGTAGCATACAGTAACACAAAACAAGTCCAACTTTTGAAAACTTCCCTTTCAGTGGTCCCTCTAACTATCATGAAAATTTTCTCCATAGGAATTAATCTAAATTCTAGATGATCGCAAAGCAACCTTCAAACTAACCCGCATGATTGATACAACGCATAATTATCTAATTACTGATTGATGGCCATATTGATTCCTGCTACGAAACATGACATGTTACCGATTGACAGAAGGAGATACAACTGGTCGATTAGAGGAAGGAGGAATGGAAGGTGATGCAACCAAACATCCAAAGGTGACAAAGGAAATCCGATTGTCACAACGAGGTACAGCGGTTTGACAAGATTGATGCAAATACAACCATGACAAAGTAGCGACATAATTTTCTTATTCAACCGAGCCAGTTTATCATAGACTAAAATGTTTGAATAATTGATCTACAAATGGAAATGGTTATCATAAATTACACGAACTATGAGTTAGTAACTAAAGGAATCCCGATCAAAAATTCAGTTGTCAATTGTTTTGAAGTAATACGGGTTGAATATCTTTCTGATGCAAAATGAAATAGTCACAGTGATTACGTAGACGGTAAGTTTAGATATTATTCCTATCCTAATTATATTCTATTTTCGAGTTACGAAGATCATTTCGTCTTAGAAGACAGAGTTTATCCATCATTCATAATTTGCAATACAAAAGAGCATATGATATAGTATATCCCGTTTGCTTCGTATAGGCGTCAATCAAATTTGATAAATTCGGTTGACATACCAACGTAGTTAAACCCAAACCTTTGTTTCTTACGTAAATGCAGAACAAATCCAGATGATTGGAGACATTAAACTCTTTCACACGCACTAGACACAATCAAGACGTATCAAAGCAACAGCCAATGCAACCGAATAGATAACTAAAGGTTATCTATTAAGAGTATCATTTCCCCTAATTTTCCGTTCCACTTTCTTTATTGAAAATCGAGTTCAACCGTAAATGCAACATCAAAATCTAGCCTGCAGTTTACGAATATACCGAATTGATTTAAATGTATATTTGCATTAACCCGGTAGATGACCTGTACCCCTTCATAATGTAATGGTTTTTGTACAGAAAAATAAAAAAAATTGTTAATAAGTCTTTCTATCACCCCTTTGCTTTACTGAAAGTATTGAATAATGGTGAATTTAATTAGAGCATAGTAAAAGTCAAATCCCACATCTCCTGTACATGACTGTAGCCACATCACAACAAAACTAAAATTAACTTTCACAGCAGCACGGCCTTTCTAGAAACTTTCATTAAAGAAAAAAAAGCCAGGTCTATGGACTTTCTCTATTTAAAGTCTATTATTATGAGAGAGCTGTTTATGGAAGCTTTAAAAACAGGTACTTTTTGTGGAGAATTTCACCAAAGTGACGGAAAAGAAGTCTTTGAAAAGTTTGTTCTTGAATCCCTCATGCTAAACGCTTGTTTTATCTTTCAATATCAAATTTCATCTTTTATCAGATATCAATTAAGCCTGAAAAAAATGACGGATGTTAATATTTTCGTAATTATCTTTGGGAAATGGATTTTTCTCTGCCAATGTTTTTATGTTGAACAGACTAACGTAAATTTCTCTTCATGTTTTAAATATGAGATATCTATTTTTACGTTTTTACTGAGCTTAATTTTCCTGTACTGTTGTTAATTTCCTTTCCTCACTAGGCTATTTTCACTTGTTGGAGCCCTTAGACTTACATCCTGCTTTTCCAAGTAGGTTTGCAGCTTGAATAATAATAATAATAATAATAATAATAATAATAATAATAGATATCTTGGGGAAGTTTGTTTCCTTTATACAACTTCTCTTACCTTCTACAGAATAGCAGATTTTCCATATGTACTTTTGGAAGTTAATTGCAGCGAAGCCCCTCTAACACACCCTATAAACGGAGGTCCCTCTCTTTCTATGTCAAGATAAACAGAATAAATGTTAGTCCAGGTCATCAAGAGTTTTTGCTTTTCCAGTGTCACTCGAGAAAGCTCTTCAGCAAAGAAGGTAAAACGGGATCAAATAAAATGGTTCAGGAAAGAAGACAATATCGAGAAAAGCACAGTACCGCATGTACTAAAAATATAATCAGACTAAAACACAAACTTTACATATACATATATATATATATATATATATATATATATATATATATATATATATATATATATATATATATATATATATACAGTAAATACAAACAGTGCTGTTTACAAGCATTCATTCATGCAACTCTATTTCAATTAGTTGGTCTATAGGGATTAAATATCAAAGTATTTAAATATTATCAAACTCATTTTCACCATTATTTATCGGGAAAATTACTCTTAACTTTATTCCTGTTATAAATTTTACAAAAATTCAGAATTTCGGGAAATTTTTCATAAGCCTTATCTTAATTCTTTCTAACGTGGAATACTTCATAAAATGTAGGCCTACCATGTAACAAGTAATATATTTCCCGATATTCATCGCAAATATATTATTTCATACCAATTATCTTCCTCGAGGGATATAAAAAATGATGTATTTCTTTAAATTCTTAAGTTTTCCCAGTCAATTTCACCTATCACGAAAACTACTTCTCTTCTAAAGACGTCAAAACTCTCTCTCTCTCTCTCTCTCTCTCTCTCTCTCTCTCTCTCTCTCTCTCTCTCTCTCTCTCTCTCTCTCTCTCTCTCTCTTTCTTGTGTTTATCAGGACTTTGGTGAGGAAGAGTTCAATCTTTTAAAGTTAATAAAATTAATGGAAAAACAATAACTAAATTTTCTCAGTATCTATAAATTTCTATTGTGATTTTAGTCTCTTCTAACATATCCTAATATATTACAAAAGTATTTGAAGAAACATATGGCTCGTTCATCCAGAGATCTAAGTAAATGACATTAAAATCAATTATATATTTCTTTTGGAGCTTTCATTAAATGCTAAGAGCATTCGATAATCCAGTGAACCATAATCTTTTCATTTTGTTACTTTTAGATTGATACATTGGTTTTTGCTGAATACCGATTAATTTATATTGAAATCTTGAGCAAATTAAAATATTTTCCGTTCGAAAGATCCTCTCAGGAGACAAGATCAGATTAAAATATACTTTATTAGGTCAAATAACAAAGAGATACCTGATATTTCCTATTCCTGGTTCAAACTACTGTATTCATACAATTCCGTCTCTTCTCGTGTTGACTATACTAATATTAACCATTAAATAAATCTGAAATAGATGAGTGGCATATTTTCGGAAAGTCTTAAAATCTGTATTAAGTAAAGTTTTATTAATCGGGATAAATATGGAATAAAGGTCTATCTCATAAAAATAACGAATAAGAAAATTGAATAGAGCTAAGGATTGCAAGAGTATTCCTTGAAATGGAGAGCGACAAGTGTGGCCTCTGAAGTGAACGCAAATTAACTACTTCCAAAAGGATCTGCTTACTTTACCTGCAGGTGGTTTGTATGTACACTATGAATATTTTACAGTAAGTGTTATCATCCAGAATTTATTTTCATCGTCTATCATCCGAACAAGTTTTTGTATCTTATATAGCAATATACGGTCGTTGGTTGAGACTCATTTCGAAAAAAAGTACGTACAAAAATAAGGGGAAATATTGCCGCAAAAAATTGGACCACTAAACCAATTGAAATTAGTTTTGTATTGGCAATTGTTCTTACGTTCAACTCTACATTATTTTTCATGAATATTTGATTTCCCTGTAATAACAATTGTGCTAGTGAGCACTTTTGAAATTAGAATTTTGTTAGCCAGCTGATAATAAAATGTTATGATACATTATTCTACATTGTACTAGCATTACTGAAAATTCATCAAGAAAATAAATTGATCCTTCTGCATGTTCCAAGAACCGAGATTTTACTCCGGGGAGTTTCATTCAGTCCTTACGATGGCATAAAGTCTTCTCTAAGCGTTACCTCTTGCTTTGCGTTAAAGAGAAAGGATTTTCTTTATTTGTCTGTTTATTTACATGTTATTTCTTTATGTATGTATCTAAAATTTTAATGGCTAGCTTAAGATTGATTAATGACCGAATATAATCAATTCATGGAAATCTTCATTAAAATATAGTTAGCCGCATATAATAAAACTCAAAGGCCTCTGGTAAAATTGAAAGGCCTTCCAAACCATAAACTTCTCTAATCTTTGATAGCCATTAACTGCGTTATTCTTTATAATAATTTTCCGCTTAAAACGATTAAGGCAAATGAAAAATTATTATATCAATTAAAGATTTTTTAGCATCTTTATCAAAGTTAAGTCATAATCCTTCCCAGGGTCAAATCAAAAGAAAAACCAACATAGTCACTGCCATACTGTTACAATCAACTACTGTACAGGACGGGGATTATGCAAAATCTACTCAAAAAGTTAAAAAACAATAGAAAAACATTAACAGCAATTGAAAATGACAGCCAGCATACGTAAAATATAACCATATTTAAGATTTAACAAATATTTACAAAATATCCACAGAAATAATCACGGCGTACCAAACTAATCAAAATTACACATGAATTCTTACGACGAAGTAGTTCTTGGGTTGACTTCACAAACTTCTATGCCGCGAGGGGCAGATGGCGTTGTGTAGTTTTAGATATGAAAAGTTGATGATATGTAGGAACACAACTTTTGATGTTGAACAGAGTATTTTTATAACTTTGTATCTTCTTCAAGATATATCGTTCAGTTACAAATTCCAGGACCTTGCAGTAAATGCAAGATCTATAGTGCCTTAATCTATAGACCTTGCAGTAGATGTAGCTGAAATATCACCACTCACAAGTAGTTCGGTCAGCTCTCCTCTCTCTTACTCGTCATCTGTACATATTTTATATAAGAGGTACCAGTACTCCCGAATGTCCCTAATCCTGACATACTAGAAGCGCCCAAGACTAGCATTACGTAACATGAAGGAGTGTCATGGACTTACTCTCGAATCTTCTTGCTGGTTCCGAAAGAGTATCTAAAAAACTCGTTCCAGAACACAACAATATTTCAGTAATAAATTGTTTTATATTTACACCAACACATATGAACACATACCTAATTTATATTCTTTACTAACAAGGAGAATAAATAAGCTTATTAGATGTAAGCCTTCAGCATCCTTCAGTTTGTTTACCTTTCTTTTATAGCAAATAACCTATTAAAGTTTAATACCTTGCACACAAAGGAAAGTAGATGATTTTTTTTTTCAAAATTATTTATCAAAAGAAGATTATACTTTTTTAGTCTGCGATTATTTTATTTCCTTCCCGGTGCAACGCAAGCTTATAACTTATTTAAGAGATATATTATGCTCAAGTGTAGCGCATCAAATGCTTTCACATAATCCGTCCGTCCTTAAATTTATCTTTCTATCAATCTTGTCTAAATCTATAATATTGATATACGTGGAACTATCTAATTAAAGTTTTAAAGTACGTACCTTAAAAAAAAAACAACTTTGGTATAAATAAAAAATAGAATGATATATTAGAAGCCAATCCACGAAGGATATCAAGTATTTATTGACAAATAAATAGAAAAAAAAATCTTGAGTGTTTTTCATATATTTTTTCTTGGTCAAAAGTAATTTATAGCCTGTATTCATATTTCATTATATATAATCGGGTTTTAGTCGTATGATTAATAGTCCGCATGATAAGATATCAATAGCAGATTTCAGTAAAAAAAAATTATAAAACAGTGAAAACAATAATAATAATAATAATAATAATAATAATAATAATATTAATAATAATTATTATTATTATCATTATTATTAATGTTATCATAGAAATGGTAATTATTTTATTGCTATACAACATATACCCTTAAACAAGACTTCCTCTTTCACTTTACAATTTCAGCTTTAATTTTCTGAGAACCTTTATTACTATATTTTACTCTTCTATCTGTTGCTGTGCTTATTTATCTCATATAATGCATCTGCCTTCAGCAATGAGTAAAAAGACGTCAAAGGATTTCATCTTCCAGGAAAAAATTATTAAAGAAGATACAAAAATTTCAAGTTGAAAGACCCTTAACATATATTGTAATATTGTTAACAGTTATTTATAACAAAAAGTTAGGTTTCAAAGCTCCCATTTTTAAAACATGATTAAAAAAGCTGAAAAATCTGTATCAGGAGCCAGATATAGGTTTTGAAATAAAGGAATTCAAATATACAGAATTTCGTATCATGTGATTAAGCGCTTGGAGTTGTGTGGTGGAAGTTCTACTAGACAAGCGGTTTGTCTTCGGTTCAGATAATCTGGCAGCAAAGTATATTTTTACCTAATTTGTTTTTATTTGATAGATTTTTTTTTCAAATACCGATTACTTATCAAGAGTCTGTATATAATTATATCAGGGGAAATTGACAAGAATTTGAAATCTGAAAAATAATTTATAAAATATCAAGTAAGAAGTGCGATGCAAGTTCGAGGGGTTGGCCAAAAATTTATACTTTTATTCTAACGCTCATAAAATATGCAGCAATGATTATTGAAATTATAATCATAAGGGTTGTATACAACACTTTAGATGTATAGAAGTCAAGACAAGTCCAATAAAACTAGTTTGGCCACACATCTGTTACTTGGACCAGCTTTTCCAATTAACCACGCTATCAAAAACCCGTGATTTTATTCTGAAATTTTCTGTAAAAATATTCTGTTCTCAACCGTATTTCACTAAAATACAGGAAACCGTTATGTTACCTTACTCTGTTATTATCTTTTTCGGGTTGGTGACCATAACATCCCAACGTCTTTATTTTGTTCATTCTGGCATTCGCGTCCGTCTTGGCATGCACAGAATAATGTACATGGCATGTTAGCATTGCCACAACTGCATCTTTGAGTTTTGCAGGGGTCTTGGGTCTGACAAGAACACTGTATTTGTTTTAGATCAAAAGAAGCCAACGAGGTTTCTGGCAGGACATCAGTTGGGCTGAGAGTAGAGTTAAAGGGGAGACTAAATATATTTATATTTCTTAATTATCCAACTTTGGCGAAGCTATATATTTCCTCGTATCAATTACCCTTATTTTTCCCTTTACTGTATTTTGTGCAACCCTTTACAAGGAATTTTCTCTAACATTGCCTCTGTTACTTTAAAAGGATTTTCTTGAATGTTGGTAAAGAGTAAGAACACTCCACGACCTCCCTCAACATCCCTTCTGTTTACCTTTGCAGGGTCCTCTTTTCACGCTGTCTGTTTGTAAGAGAAACGCTGTAATTACCGTCTCTAGGCAATCTAGAGAGTCAACATTAAAAAAAGAATAACGAAAACGAGCAACGAAGACGGATAAGATGAAGAGAAGAGAAGGGACATCGAGATGAATTTGATACATCACACGATAATTTATAGACAGTGTATAGACAATTGTACTCCACTGAATATAATAAAAACTTCTGCGATATAAGAGGTGTTTATTATATTAATTGGAGTACGAAAGACTTCCTTTATTATATTCAGTGGATTGCGAAAGACTATTATATTCAGTGGAGTACGAAAAACTGTCCAGTGTAAAAAAATTTCCTCTGAAGAAAATACCTTCAAATATAAAAAGCTGACTATTCTTTCAGAGACACGTATAGAAACGAGGCATCATACTAAACATGACCGCTACTTATATACAATGTCTGCCACAGACATAAAAGGTCATCTTTAAAAGCTGATAACTTTCGAACAAGAAAGCAAACACGAAATCCAGAAAATACAAAAGGATGTAGCGAAAAGTTAGCTTCTTCAGAAATTGATGCAAAATAAGGTAATTATTAGTTTAGGATTTCCACTGTCTTAATTTCCAGCATTTAGTATGTTACTTGACTGAAAACACTCCTACTATAATATCCTAAAGTTAACTCAGCGTAAAAGGCCTTAAAGAGGAGGGCACCAGGTTTTAAATAGATTTCCCCACTTATGCCACATATCCATTGATCATCCGTCTGTCACCTTTTTGTATCCCAGATCCACCTCCTTACCACCTGTTTCTGTCTCTTTTACTTCTTGTTTCTATAAATATTGGCATATTCCAAAATCGATACTAAATTATTTTAAATTTAGTTCTACACCACCATTGATGTGAAATTAAAGTCGTGTCTCCTATAAAAAGGTTGAGGTGGCTTATTAGAAATGTCTCTGCCTGGTGATCTGCTGGAAGGGAGATCGAATAACACTCAAGCTCGATACTTTTCCGTAGTTTTGCAATCTCACCATTCTTGTGCGCTTAGGCTGGGGGGGGGGGGGGGGGGGGCATATAGGGCTACCTGCTGAATCACGAGCATTCATTACCTGTCCTTTTCTGGTCTTAGCTCAAGAGGAGACCAGGCTTGGGCACTGATCAACTGGATATATGGCCAGACTCAAGGGCATTATTTTGTTAGGTCATTGTCTCTGTCCTTTTTCTCTGCCATTCATGATCGACCTTTAAGCCCACCATCCTGAAAATGGTATATAAGAGTTGGGGGGATGAACCCGACCGCGAATTTTTTTTTTTTTTTTTCCCAAACAGGAGTGCAGTTTGGGGCGGGGCTTCGTGAGGAGAAAACAGATTTAAAGGGTAACTCCTTTATTACGGCTGGGTTAAGATTTGATGCGTAACTAGCTCATTAAAGTTATGATCAGTAACTGCATTCATAAAGAACTGAAATGTTTATAGATATAGCGTAATAATAATAATGATAATAATAATAATAATAATAATAATAATAATAATAAAAGCGTAATAATAATAATAATAATAAT
>NC_090746.1:25666372-25676372 GCF_036898095.1 Palaemon carinicauda
CTCAACTTTCCAGGGGCAGAAGAGGCCGGAGAAGTCATCAAAATGTTGAATTAAATCCAAAATAACGAGAGAACATTTTTGTTTCTCTTCATTATAAAGTTATAGAAATAGTTTGAAATAACATATAATTTTTTTCCACATTAAAACAGCAAATGTAAAAATTTATTAGGTTTATTTTTCATTAATTTTTTCGTTTCCTTTTTGTTTCTCTTCATTATAAAGTTATAGAAATAGTTTGAAATAAGATATCAATTTTTATTCACATTAAAACAGCAAATATAAAAATATATTAGGTTTATTTTTCTTTCCTTTTCATTAATTTCTTTCCTTTCCTTTTTGTTTCTCTTCATTATAAAGTTATAGAAATAGTTTGAAATAAGATATATTTTTTTTTTCACATTGAGACAGCTAATATAAAATTTTGGGGGGGTTTATTTTTCTTCCCTTTTATTATTTTTTACTTTACTGTTTCTTTCTTTGTATTTTAAGGTAATAGACAAAAAGTGTTTGGAAATATATAAATATTTTATTTACATTAAAACAACATATATGTACAAGTATCACACTTCATTTATGTACAAATATTTATAAGTATTTAAATTTCCTTGTCCTTGACTGGTAGGGTGTCAAGTTCCTTGGACGAGTAGAGGGGTTCAGGTGTCATGGCCTCATCTAGGTTGCTGTCGATGGTCCCCGGGGTCAGGACAGGGAAGGTCAATGGACTCTTGAATGCCGACAGCGACGTTAATGAAGGTGCTGGTGAAGGAGCCTGGACAAGGGTGGGTGACGACATTGACGCTGATGGTGAAGTCACCTGAACTGACCGAACAATATAAGCATTCCTAGCGGAGCTAAATAGCTAAATTATTAAAGCAAAACAAACCGGGAACACTGGGTGTCACTCCGTGGTACAGGGCAAGGAAGAAGGGCCTGAATGCGACATCCAGTTATGACTGGCTGGACGATGCTGCTGCTGCTGCTCTGGCTGTGCCTGCGAGGGTCCTGGTTGAGGGGACTGCCAAGGTTGTTGCTGCTGAGGGGGCTGCCAAGGTTGCTGCTGCTGAGGGGGCTGCCAAGGTTGCTGCTGCTGAGGGGGCTGCCAAGGTTGCTGCTGCTGAGGGGGTTGCCAAGGTTGCTGCTGCTGTGGGCCTGCCCAGGTCACTGATGGTTGTTGCTGTGCCTGCTGGAAGACCTGACTCTCGTCCCTGTAGCTGTGTGCAAGATTGAGGCACTCTATCTGGAATTCGTGCCATCGGTGTACTGAGATGGCACGCATGTAGCCTTCCAGCAGGCACGCAAAATCATGCACAATCTTGTGCTGGCCCATGAACGTTGGGGCCGCCGAATCTGCTTTCGACATAAGCTGAAACATAAAAAATATTATAAAAATATATTAAATATTATATATATATATATATATATATATATATATATACTGTATATATATATATATATATATATATATATATATATATATATATATATATATATATAACAAAACATTGTAACAATTTAGTACAGCATTTTAATGCAACAGATTGCATATGTCAAAAAAAAATGAATACTCACATTCCTCAATATATTGCTGAAATCCTTCTCCGACACACAGGTGTCGCTGTGAGTAGTGTCAAGTGTTCGGCTGGACCCCTTCCCCTTCCCCTTGTCCTTCCTGGTGCTGGTAGATGCATGGCTGTGAGAACCTGTCGACCTCACATCATCGTTGACATCGCTGACTGTCTCTGCACCTCCTTCGGAGCCACGAAACTACTCACTGGAGACTGTCTCTCCCCGGACGATGTGCTGTATGAGGAACGACCAAGTGTCCATGAGGAAGTCATCACGGCCACTCCTTTGGGCCTGGCCAGCTCCACTCTTCTTCTCCTTTTTCATAATCTTGCCAACCCTCGTCCTCAAGTTCTCGTATCGTTTTTTGCATTGGGCACCAGTGGCAGGAGGATCCAGCTGCCTTCCTATATCTTCCCACCTGCTGTTCTTCAAAACCTGTTGATCCACTCCTTATGTTTCTTGTCAAACAGCATGGGGTTCTCCTTGACAAGGTCGGCCAAAGTAGTCTCCGTCTCTTCTGTCCACTGGTAGTCAGGGATGTCCTTCTTAGACACCCGAACCCGCTTCTTCTTTAGTTCATCATCACTGGATACCTGGCTCTGGCTTGTATCCTGCTGTGTCTCCGGGATGACCATATCGAGACTTGAAAATGATGAATGAGGCGAATCTCGATCTGCGGTCTCCTCTATTACGTCCATTTTCCTCCCCCTTCCCTTTGGCTGTCTACTTTTTTGCCATGTTTTCTCTTCGCTGGCGAACTCTGGAATGGCTAGGAGTGTCCTCGGACCTCAATTTATATACCCCCTAATCCCCCTAATCCCACGAGAGCTCCACTGGCGGAGTAGGCGGGCACTAGCGTGAACCATGCGGGACCTCGCGTGAACCGGCGGGAACTGGCGTGAACTGGAGTGAACGATGCGGGAACTGGCGTGAACTGGAGTGAACGATGCGGGAACTGGCGTGAAATAGTCGTGAACGATGCGCGAACTGGAGTGAACTGGAGTGAACAGTGCGAGACAATGCGTGACAATGTCAGTGGGAAGGCTGCGATGCGCGAACATGTCGTGAACTGGCGTGAACGATGCGCGAACTGGCGTGCACGATGCGTGAGCAGTGCATGGAATGGGAAGCATGGCACGCATTGGTACGCACTGGCACGCCAGTTCCTGCACTGCTCACTCCAGTTCACGACTATTTTTGGAGTGCCTAAGCGTGCCACAAACTTTGCCACAAACTTTAAACATTTCAAAGTTCTGGGCACGCATGGCACGCATGCCACGCATCGTTCCCTCATTGTTCACGACATTTTCACGACTCGTTCACGCGAGTTCGCGCATCAATGCGTGCCAGTGCGTGCCACGAATGCGTGCAAGTGTCAGGTACCCTTAAGATAATCATGATACTTACGATACTCATAAACACAATGATAGACGTAGCCGTTACTTAAACGTAACTTTTAAAAGCAAGGTGTATCCCATCCCCGAGATTTGATCCAAGTGTGTCGAGCATTTATCACCTGCTAGAATGCAATGTCCCAAGACAAAAAAATAATATAGAGACTTGGCAAAGGTTATTCGAGACAGTCGTTGAAGGATGATACCATATGGGAGTTTAATCGATTATTCGAGACTTCATTTAAGGAAGACCATCACACAGTCCAAGAGGTACAATGTTTAAGTTTAGGTATTTATCGGAGGAAAAGGAAGAGAGAGCAAACTCAAAGAGAAAAAATGCTCGCAACAGTTTTAAGGAGAAAGAAAGTTGTTTCGATAAATGAATATATTCGAGGAATTGCTCACAACTTATATTTTAGTTATTGTAATAGTCATCATAATGACGAACTTTTCGAATGTTAAGGGGTTTTTTTTATCTACTATATTTTAAAAATACATGTAGATGTTTCAAGTATTTTTGCACATTTAATGAAAACGATGTTAATAAACGTTAATTTTAATCTACTTTTACATTTCAAAAATAAAGTTTTAAATATCTTTAGCCTATATTTCGATTCCACGTTTATGTTTATATATGTAAGTCTCATTTTCAAACAAACGGTAAGCAATCGTTGTTAAGAGCAAAATCATATTATCCTATAAATCTCCCCTATGTCACTCCATTAATGACCTTTTTTGTCACCCTTTTGTTATATCACTCTTTTGAAAGGATCCCATATATATATATATATATATATATATATATAATATATATATATATATATATATATATATATATATATATATATATATATATATATATATATATATATATATATATATATATATAATATATATATATATATATATATATATGATATATATCAACATATATATATATATATATATATATATATATATATATATATATATATATATATATTATATATATAATATATATATATATATATATACACATATATATAGTATATATATAATATATAACATATATAATATATATACTATGTATATATATACATATATATATATATATATATATATATATATATATATATATATATATATATATATATATATATATATATTCGTTATGTTGCTTAATTTTGCATTCTATAATATAACTAATTTATGTTAGTTACCTGAGAAAATTATTTTATTTTTTCTTAAAAAAGACGTTTATTGCTGCAATGCAATGCCAATATTGTTATGTATTCTTTTGTGATTATCTTACTCTTCTTACTTTGCAATGTTTTCAATTCGATCAATATTTGCATTTGTCTGTCTTTGCATAGCTTATGCCTACTTCTCTTGAAAGATATCAAACAGATATACATACTGTACTACGCTCTTTTTGGGAACCAAACAAATTATCCTTGCTGTGTTTTTGTATATTCCAATGTGAGAATATTATTATCATTATTATCAAGTGGTCTATAAACATTTCAGGTCTTTATGAATGAAGTTAATGATAATACCTTTAATGAGACAGTAACCCATCAAATCTTAACGCAGCCGAAATAAAGGAGCTCCGCCCCAATCTGCACTCCTGTTTGGCAAAAAAAAATTCGCAACCCGCCCATGCTAATATGCCACACGTTGCTGCTACCACTCTACGGCACTCACACTCTTGCTTCAACAGTGCCATACAGCCATCTTCATAGTCTTGAATACGTTTACCATGTTACTGTTCACTACATCCACTAAATTCTGTTCCATGCATTTGCTATTTTCTATGTAAAAAGAGAAAAAAATACCAAAATCAAATTGTGTGGAACTCTTTATAATTCCAGTTTCTATCGTGTAACTCTGAACTGATTTGTGCTAAGCGTGAAGAGGTTCTTGTAGTGTACATCTGTTACTCCTTTAAGAATTCTCAATGTCTCCATTACCGTTTCCTTAGTCATCGTGTTTGTAGATCAAACAAATTCAAACGTTCCAGTCTCTTTCTATATCTATATGATCTTGGTGTTGGAAATATTTTAGTGGCCTTAGCTTGTACTGCATCCAGTCTAAACCTATATATATATATATATATATATATATATATATATATATATATATATATATATTTATATATATATATATATATATATATATATTTATATATATACATATATATATATTTATATATATAAATATATATATATATATATATAGAGAGAGAGAGAGAGAGAGAGAGAGAGAGAGAGAGAGAGAGAGAGAGAGAGAGAGAGAGAGAGAGAAGCAGGCAGTGATCAGTGGGAGAATCCGTTTGAAACTAATGTCGGTGGGTTTCCCTATCGAGGTTGAGTATAGTATGAGTAATTATATTTGTTATCACATTTGACTCATGATTCTGTTTCTCCATTTGTATACGCAGCCTATGTGCAATTCTGGTATGGTAAACACTTGCAAATAACATATAATTAAGATTTTTTTTTTAATGTTACCAATTAGTAATTTGGAAGGCTATCACATCGGAAAAAAGGTAATATCTGTTTTATTAATATCCAAAATACATTGTAAATGCTTATCATATGTGGATGCACCTGTTTTATAAAGCGAATAACATCTGATCGTCAAACAAATCACATATGTAAAGTAATTGGAATTACCATAATCAAATAATGTTGTAAGTGGTAAACACATACATAAAGACACAAACACATATTTATATATGTATGTATGTATATATAAATATATATATATATATATATATATATATATATATATATATATATATATATATATATATATATATATGGCGATCATAAAAGGGAATACCACACACAATTGTTAAACATGAACGTCTAAGATCGTTTAGATAACCAAGCAATTTGATTTTGCCGTTTTCAAAATTTGACTTATCAAATTCAGCCATCATATACATCAAGCATACAATAAAAAAACATAATAAATTTCTATTAAAACAAAAAGTTTAACGAAATTTTGTGCAAAAGATATTTGCAATTGAATTCATTTTCTGTATACTGTACGAGTAGAACATCCATGATTTCTACTGGTAAAGTTCTTCATGAAAATTCATCTGTAATCACTTTAGTTACAACCAATAGCTGATAATTGATATTTGGTTTGAAAAAAAAAATCATAAAGAAAAATAAATATCAAGTGAACGGTGAGTTACCATCAAAGAATAATTAAAAGTGTGATACAGGAACTCTAGCAAAGGGAGGATAAAAAACAAACATAAAATACAGCAGGATATTATTATGCGGTAGAGGTAATATTAATCCCCCTGATATGTAGACTTACGCTTAATTCTTAGATAAGAAATACAACTGGATTCTACTGATTCATTGCACGAGATACTTATTCGGATCAAATTATTGAGCAAATTATTTCAATCACCATAAGAGCACCATTAGGAATTTTGACAAACGCATTATGATAACAGCCCCTACTGGTGGAAAATAAGTTAGCCATATGAAAATATCAATGTACCTACAATTGTAAAACAATGTGAGAAATTATCGTAAGTTAATAATAATAATAATAATAATAATAATAATAATAATAATAATACTTATAATAGTAATGATACTGTTGATCAAAATGTCATTAACAATCAACCATCATTAAAATGGAAAGGCTATTTGACATAACAAGCAAAAGTTTAAAAGAATATTATTATGAGTGCAATAAAATAAGTATTAAATTGCAAATAAAAAAATGTAAATAAGATAATATCGAAAAAAAATTAACTCCAACTCTGGGAAGTAATAACATATAAATTTGGGCCAAGCCAGGAGTTTGAGTATATATAAATATACATAAAAATATATATATATATGTATGTATATATGTATATATATATATATATATATATATATATATATATATACATATATACATATATATATATATATATATATATATATATATATATATATATATATATATATACACACACACACACACACACACACACATATATATATATATATATATATATATATATATATATATATATATATAAATCTGAAAACCGTAAATGCCACTTGGAAATACTCACCTTTCACAATCGGCCACTTATCTTCTCTCGCCACAGAATCAGGCATATCAAATACTATGGAAGCGCATCTCCACAACCTGGAGTAACAAAAAGAGAACATCAATTAAGGATCATATCTAAGATCAAATTCACTTCTTTTCATTATAATGAGAGAGTATCATATATCAATGAAAAATATTAAATTTGGCAGTTTTAAAATTTTATATAATAATTATTTGACAAGTGCCTCTCGCTCTTTCTATCATTATTATTATTATTATATACTGTATATATATATATATATATATATATATATATATATATATATATATATATATATATATATATATATATATATACACACACAATACATATACATATAAATGGAAAGAATATATATACATATATATATACATATATATATATATATATATATATATAATGTATATAATAAAAAGAATATATATAGTATATGCTGTCTATAACATTACATACTGAATAGTCTCTCTCTCTCTCTCTCTCTCTCTCTCTCTCTCTCTCTCTCTCTCTCTCTCTCTCTCTCTCTCTCTCTACATACTGTATATATATATATATATATATATATATATATATATATATATATATATATTATATATTATCATCACCCGCTACTCTAAAATCCACTACAGAACAATGCCAGTCCAATTCATCGTTTTTTTTCTTCCTTCCCCTGCTTCTTTATCAATTTCTAGGGACCCATTCTGTTATTCTTAATGTCTACCTATTATCTGTAATTCTCATTAAATGTCATACCCATCTCCATTTCTTTTTCTTACATGTTGTTGGAATATACTCTAATTTAGTTTGTTCTCGTATCCATGTTGCTCTTTTTCTGTCTTTTACTGTAATTCCCATTATTATTCTTTCTATAGATCATTCAGTTGCAACTAGCTTTAATGCTTTAGTAAGTACCTATGTGTGTCACACGAGTGTACATAGTAATGACATTTCTCTTTTGTATATAGTATCCTTTGTATTTTCGCTCTCCCGTCGGACTGAAAGCAACTTGTTTTAACATGTTTGCATATTCCATTGGTAACTCCTAACAGAACTGGTTGCCGGTTTGACAAGAAATAGCGTGTCTGTATTTTGTGACCTTCTTACTGGGACGTTGTGTGCATATATACTGGATGTGTCGTAATAAAATTACTCAGTTGCTTTCATCTAGCCTTTTAAGCACATCCTACTCTTAGCTCGTCACATTGGTGACCCCGGAAGTCGACTCGCTCCTCCGGCATTCCCCTCTTCACTGTCACTATGACGGACTCCATGGAAGTTGGCGCCGCCTCATTGAAACTTTCGTCGTTCACCAGCGGAGAGGTGTTTGCTTAGTTTCAGTGTGCAAAAGTCCAGTTACGCATCAAGCGCGTGACTCGTTCAACCACTAAAGCAAATAATGTTCTCGCAGCGATACCCGAAGACACCTTCCTGGAAATCTCCGACTGACTTTGTGAACAAGGAGACACCCCAATAGCATATGACGCCCTCAAAACATACCTTCTGTAGCAGTACTCGCTGTCGCCAGCTGCCCGTATAGCAAAGCTTTTTCAGCTTTCTCAGCAACTGTTGGGGGACCTAAGGGTTTCGCTCGCCCTCAGGAAAATGACCAGTATCGCTCGCCTGCAACCTGCCGCAGACGGCTCTCCTCGTGAGGTGAACCCACTTCGTGCCCTTTGGGTACGCCGTTTACCCGAACCTGCACCAACTGCCATACCAGATGTCGATATTTTACCCATAAAGCAGTTGATGACCAAAGCCGACGCCCTTATGGACAGCCACTTCACGACCTTCAAGACCTCCATCAACGCCTCCACTCCTGAAGAAGAGGATACCTATTCAACGTCAACCAAAGCTGACGTGAATGCCGTAGAACAAACACGCCTACCCCATGATGTGCCAGAGCGGTGACGAAGCCACCCATCACCCACCACTCGCTCTCGCCCCAATCAACGACTTCTACAGCCACTTACTGCAGCCCATCGGCCTCAGTTTTACTGCTACCACTTCAGATTCGGGGCTGCCGTGAAAAAATGTGCCAAGGATTGTCAGTGGCCAAAAAACGTGTTAATAGGCCATCGCTCGTGGCGGTGGACTCCCGTGTTTCTAATCTTTTCTTTTTACATGATGCACGAACAGGCGTGCGATATTTGATAGACACGGGTGCTTGTCGTTCTCTTTTGCCAAGGGAACTCTTCATGGCACGACGTAGTCTGTCCAAGTCTGCCGATATCCGCCTGGTAGCTGCCAACGGATCTGTGATACCCTCACATTATCGTTTTGAGACGGCAAATTTAATTGGAAGTTTCTCGTTGCTGACGTCACACTGCCAATCTTCGGTCCAGATTTCCTCTCTCATTTCCACCTTCTGGTCAATGTCGCTCATCGACGATTGGTCAATACAGACTCGTACTTGTCAACACCTCTTCAACCGGCACCCTCCAACCTCGCTCTCCTACGCCCACCTCAAAACGTCGTACCCGGAAGTTTTCCGTCCAGAACTTCGCCAAACGCCCACGGCTCCTGCCAAACACGGTATTTATCACCATATCAAGACGACGGGACACCCAGACTTTGCCACCTTAAGATGTCGGGCACCGGATCGATTGGCAGCCAACAAACAGACGTTCACCAGAATGGAAGAAATAGAAAAAAGGGGCCTTTGCCAAAAGGCCTCCAGCCCATAGTCATCACCCTTACACATCATCCTGAAGAAAGACGGCTCCCTCCGTCCGTGTGGGGATTACAGGCGTCTGAATATGCAAACAGAACTGGATCACTACCCCCTCCCAAACATCAACGACATGACCTCCTACCTGCACAAAGCTAAGGTTTTCTCCACGCTCGACCTCTTGAAGGGGTATTATCAGGTGCCTATGAACCCAGAAGACATCCCCAAGACCGTCACCACCACTCCCTCCGGTACACTCACCTTCAATTACTCCTATTTTGG
>NC_090746.1:25681372-25683872 GCF_036898095.1 Palaemon carinicauda
CTGCAAGGGAGTAGTCTATATTTTTGACGGGTTGAAGGGATACTTGAAGATGATTTGACATTTCCAGTAGCATCTTCAAAAATTTGAACTAATTTTATAAATCAAATGTTAAAAAGTCCTGATGCCTCAAGGACTGCCAAAAGTGATTCAACAACAAGCATGTAACTGTATGACAGGACCAAGCCAGGAAAAACCTAAAAACTCGGTGCATGGGGGAACTTGAAATCAGCACACTCGAGCTTCCTTATAGCATTTAGAGGTAAAACACTTGTAAAGTATTTTAAAAGACTTTATTTTTTTACGTAGGCTACAGTTAACTAAAACACAAGAAAAAGTACTTTAAATTTTTCAATGCACGATAGTACTTACGCAGATTTATAAAAGTTGAAAGTTCAATTAGAATCATACTGTATAATACAATCGATCATCCTGTCAGACGACAGAAAAAGAGATATTATAGGATGCAATTACAGACGAAAGGAGGATTTCATATAAGACTTTTGCCCAGAGAATATGTCTCTGGATCTAGAACGGTTGACTCTAATAGTAAATTGTGTACATTGCAGTTACTTTGAAAACATTTACGGAAATTCTAAAACAAAACATATTCTAAATATACCCATTTAAAAGAGAGAGAGAGAGAGAGAGAGAGAGAGAGAGAGAGAGAGAGAGAGAGAGAGAGAGAGAGAGAGAGAGTCGAAAGTATGCCTACTTAAAATATCGAACTCCATTTTAACTTAGTTCATTTTTTTTAGACCTCAGATGGTCTACTGAAACAAAAATGTTCTTTATATAATTTCCTATGGCTAATGTTTCATATTGGGAGTTTTATGAAATTGAAAATTGATGTACCATTACTGAACTTGTTTCAAGGTTACTTACAAAAAAAAAAAAATTATATTAAAGGAAATAATAATGGTGGAAGAAAAGTAGTTTTCTGCTCTGTGACTTTCTCCAGTCTCGACTTTAGTCTCGGATGATTTCGTACCGTCAGAGAACTCCAGCCGAGCGCGATTGAAAGCCGGAATCGTCGACTTTCAGCCGTGGCACTCAAATGTCCTATGCAATCCCCAATTCTCCATAGACTTAACAGAAATAGAAAGAGAGTGCCTATATGAAGACAAATGTCATTTTGCTATGATGAAATATATATATATATATATATATATATATATATATATATATATATATATATATATACATATATACATGTATATATATGTATATATGTATGTATATGTATACAAACACATATATAATTTATATATATATATATATATATATATATATATACATATATATAAAATCATCTCCATCTTCTCATATGCTTATTAACGCAAAGCGCCTCGGTTAGACTTCACCAGCCGCCTCTACTTCTCCATTCATCATCTCCTACTTCTCGCTTTATAGTCCTTAGCCATGTAGGCCTGGGTCTTCTAAATCTTCTAGTGCCTTATAGAGTCCAGTTAAATGTTTGGTGAACTAATCTCTCTTAGGTAGTGCAAAGAGCATGCCCAAGCCATCTCCAGATAACCCTCGTCATGATCTCTTCCACATATGCCACTCGAGTAATCTCTTATAGATTCATTTATAATCCTGTCCTGTCATTCAACTCCCAATATTCTTCTGAAGGCCTTCAGAATCGTATATTGTTTCCTTGTCATACCAAGACCCGTGCCCATTTAGTAACACATCTTATTAAACTGATATATAGCCTGATTTTTATATGTAATTTCAAGCGAATTGATTTCCAAATTCTATGTAATCTAGCCATTGTCTGATTTGCAGTTTTCAACACTAAACTCAAATTCTAAAGACAATGTATTAGTGATCATAGTTCCTAAATATTTAAATGATTCTACCTCATTAATCGTTTCTCCTTTCAATGATATTTTATCTTCTATTGCATATTCCGTCATCATCATCTGTCTTTCTTCAGTTTATCTTGAGCCCAACCTCCCCTGATATTTCATGCATTCTGGTAAGGAAGCAAATACTGTAGTGTTCTGCTAATAAGGACAGCATCATCAGTATACTAGAGGTCAGCTAATTTCTTATTACCTATAAAGTTCGATCCTTCTCCAAAATCTCCAACTGTTCTATGCATCACAAAATCCATGAGGAAGATAAACAACATAGGAGACAACACATTCCTAGGAATACATTTGAAAGGACTCTACTAACATTAACTTTCCACTTGCTATGCCTATGAACAGACTTATCTTTTACACATCTAAGAGCAATTCCATAATAATGAAGGACTCTCCACAAAATTGGCCGATGCACACAATCATACAATTTTAAGAGTAATTCCATAATAATGAAGGACTCTCCACATAATTGACCGGTGCACACAAATCAAAGTAACAAATTTAAGAAATCTGTATTTACTTCTTTGTTTTTTAGAGTACTAGTTTGCAGCCCTGAATATACTGATGATGAAATAAATGAGATTAGAACAATAGGTAAGAAACTGAAGTACCCTGAAATTATATTAGAT
>NC_090746.1:25688872-25708872 GCF_036898095.1 Palaemon carinicauda
CTTTGATTACTGAACTACGCCTAGCCATGTAGCCAATGCTCTTCACGCATATAACCTGGATTACGAATTTCTTTTTCACACCAACTTGCGTCTTATTTATAATCATTATTTAGGTGCTAAACTTCTTTGTGTTTTATCAAAATAAATCATAGTAACTTTCGAGTAACGTATAAAAGTAGAAAGTTAATTTAGACATCACATTAGACCAATGCTTACGCAGTCCTTCCTGCTGCCATTCAAAGCTGAACACTCGTTAACATGTGTGGACCTGCAGATGTTTCTACGAGGAAATTCTTTTAATA
Source organism: Palaemon carinicauda (assembly GCF_036898095.1). Classification (NCBI taxonomy): domain Eukaryota; kingdom Metazoa; phylum Arthropoda; class Malacostraca; order Decapoda; family Palaemonidae; genus Palaemon; species Palaemon carinicauda. Next base: position 25,689,175 of record NC_090746.1, read on the forward strand.
AACAATTATTGAACTAACTGACCATTAGCTGTGGTTCTAACAGCTAATTCCTGATACTTATTATCAGATAACGTATATGGCAATAATTGTAATAGAATATACTAACTGGCAAAACCACAAGTTACTAAAGAAGTACGTACGATAAATTTTGCAATTTGAAGCATCAGTTTTGACACTTACAGGACATAGTACACAGTTAACCATAACGATATTTCTACAATTAACACAGGATCTTTATATTGACCAGTGCAACAAAGTTAAACAATTAAAAAATCCATATTTCTATATTAATGGGAAAATTGAATTAAAGCATAATGGTTTTCATTCGAAACGACGGATACATTGCAAAGCAACAGCAATTGTATGAACAAAATTAGAAAAATAACTAAAATATGTCCATATGAATCTAACCTAAATATTAAGCCATTCCAAACCATATCTGAATTTATGTATGGTTGGAACTATCTTCAGCAATTGGCTTTCACAGGAAATTTCCAGGACACAAAGCTGCGGCAGCTTTCCTTGCTAATGGTTGCCATAGTCTTTGCATATGTGAAGAAGAACTGCTACAATTACCAAGTCATTCCTTCCCCACACAACTTCCACATCAATACTACAGAAGCCTGGTTGTGAAGAATGATTTTACTTGATATACTTACATATGTAAGAAGATCCTGCTATTACATCTATCTAGTGTATTTGAGCCTAGAATAATAGCTCTCGTGGTGACTGAGTAGGGATACGCATTGACTAATGTGATGAAAACTAATCCAAAACCCTACAGTATATATGAATTGACATGTCTGAGGATTTTGTCCTTTAGTGGTGAAAACGTTGCTTTAGTTATTTTATATATATATATATATATATATATATATATATATATATATATATATATATGTGTGTGTGTGTGTGTGTGTGTGTGTTTGTCTGCGTGCATGTGTTGATCAGTTTCCCGCGACAATGGATAATTCTAGTAAAAAAAAAACACGCCACCATTACTGCCCCAAATATACATGAATTGTTGCATCGTTGATTAAATTTTTGGGTGAAAACCTTACACAGTAAAAGCCGCTCTACCTCGTACAGCCATTATGAAATAAACTGTTAAGTTTTAGAACATGAAAACAATTATTTTTCTAAAGGACGATAAATGATGAAACAAATGATAATTATTTACATTCTGAATCAAACCTGGCTAATGTCAAGATGCGTCCTGCAGAGCTCTTCTTTGTAAATGCTCTAATTAAATAAAGGAGCAATATTCGCTTTAATTATCTTCCTTGTCTTAATGAATGGCCCAGCTGGCGCAGTGCAAGAAGTTATTAATCAGTGTACAGGATAAAATAAAAAAGGAAATACAATTAGAACCCTTTCAGTAATTTGAAATGAGTTTTGTAACTTCAATTATTCAATGTTACGCATTTATTATTATTTGCTAAGTTATTGCGAACACAGTATATAAAATAACATTTTTTTTCAGTTGAATTTCAGAAAAATAAGTATACCCCTCTGAATAAGATTGTTGTTCAACTCACTTAAGCATCAAGTTTTCATAACTACTCAAGTATGTTCTTCATAGGAAGAATTCACATTGCGAATAACGTAAAAAAAAAAAAAGAAAAAAAAAACTGTAGAGAAAAATACTGAGAAAAAATTTATATAAAAAAAGGATGTTCAAGTTTCATAACATTCTGGCTCATTAGTTAAAAAAAAACTCAGTTGCTATTTTCACGCGATATATTCATTATCCTTAATTTTACTTAGCTATTCCCTTATTGTTTTGTATTCTTGACCTTAAATGCTACTTATTTCATTTCATTTGTCATTATTTCTTTAATTCAACAATACATTATCTATTTTCTCTCAACGGTTTTTTTTCACGTCTTGCACAGGAACATATTAATTTTCTCTTGCGCATTATAAACGTATTCAGTAATAGTATATTAGAAAACTTAATAATTATTTTCTTTATTCTTCAAGTACCTGCGAACATTATAGCAATGGTGACAACAGCAATCATTGCTTCCAAACCCAAACAATGAAACACAGCGATCTGGTGTCAAAGGGAAACAAAATTTGCGGCCACGAGACCGAGACGCCCCGTGAAATATCCTTCAGAAATCCTTTTCGGATCAGACCCAAAGAAACCAATTTCACTCCTGCCAAACTTTTCTAAAAACCTCTTTAAGGGATCGAACGAGTGTTATATCTCTTCGCTGTGTTTGGAAGACCTAAGATGTTTCCTCTTCAGGAATTTAAGGCTCTAAGTTATTTCCTCCTTTGTTGATTCATTTCCATAGGGTAGTATATAAATACTCTGCATATATACAAATATATATATATATATATATATATATATATATATATATATATATACATATATATATGTATATATATATATATATATATATATATATATATATATATATATATATATATATATATATAGGTAGCCTATGTATGTATGCATGTATGTATGTATGTATGTGTTTATATATATATATGTATATATGTGTATATATATATATATATATATATATATATATGTATACATATATACATATATATAAATAACAATGCATGCTCACACGCATATATATATGTGTATAAAATATACAATATATATGTATATATATATATATATAAATAAATAACCATGCATACTCACACGCATATTCATATATATATATATATATATATATATATATATATACATACATATATATATACTCTATATATGAATATATACATATAATATATATATAAATATATACACATACAAAGATATATATATATATATATATATATATATATATATATATATATATATATATATATATATATATACTTCATTGTGAACAATGTCTTAAACCTAATAATAAGTGACAAGTACGTCTTCACTGACTATGTTTCTAATTTATTTTTATCAAGCTAAAGAATAGATGACAGTAACTTCCGCTTAGCTACCAAGAAAAAATATTCTTAAAAAAATTGGACTTTGTCGCTTGTATTCATTTGAATGGGGAATTCAGGCTCTGTAATTAGAAATAAAATTACCCCATCTCAACCATGACATATGAATACCAAGTATGTAACATGTAGTTTTATCGTATAATTGCTTGTTACTAATTCTACACAATACGATATATTTATACTTTTAAATATCAAGATGTAGATGACTTGTTAATCTCTAATAATTATCGCTTTAATGGAACTGCAGATGATAAGTGCACCAACCCTGATCAGTGTGCGGAGGCACCTGTTAGGTATTAACTGATAAGCAGAGAATGTAACTAACTTCATTTGGACAGAGCATCAGTATATATGCAACCCGTCCCAGAACAGCGTAAAAATTCAAACATTATGAGACAAGCATATAGAGGCATTAACAAGTTATCATTGCATGGGGAAAGCAATAATGACAATATGAAAAATTAACATTAATACCGTCAGAGTTTACGAGCATGTGTGATACGCGTGCGGTACATGAATCCCCCCCCCCCCCCCCCCTGTTAGGTTTAAGGTAGGCAGGTCACCTGGCCGGAGATATGCAGGTCTTAAGCGATCAATGGTCACCAACTCTTGTTTGCCAAGCATATTGAGGAGGAATGCTTTAGGTGTACAACGGATCACGAGGAAAGGGTCCTTGTAAAAGGCGTTAATGGTGGATCGCTAGTGTCGTTGCCCAAGAAAACGTATGTTGCTGAGTGCATATCTGTTGGTGTGTGTTGCTTAGCTCTGAGCTCGTATGTCTGGCGGCATGGATATTGTCGGACGAGGTTGCAGATGGGAAAAAATCGGCAGGGAAGACCAATGGGTCTCCATACACTCTTACAGATGCCGAGATATCCAAGGCATATTTAGGAGTGGCCCTTATTCCAAGGAGGACCTAGGGAAGCTGGGTAAAACAGTTGGAGATTACCATGGGACATCAATGCTGCTTTGAGGGTACGATGAAAACGTTCAACCATACTGTTGGCAGCAGGGTTGTATGCGGTTGTATAATGAAGGGTGATACCCAGGAGGTTCGCTAATGAGGTCCACAATTGAGAGGTAAAGGTGGCACTCTTGTCAGAAGTAATATCCTTAGGGATACCAAATCTTGATATCCATAAAGCCAACAAGTAGAGCGGTTAATGAAGGTAAACAGGTAACGATGTCCTTGTGATGTGCGTAGGGGACCTACAATATCGACATGAATGTGGGAAAATCGCCCCATGAGGTTGAGGAAAGAGTCCCACCCCTGATCCTATGTGTTGATGTAGTCTTGAGGTTTAGCATGAACTACAGGCATGGATCCAATCCTTAGCATCCTTAGTAATGCGATGATGAATGAACTTTGTCTTCAGTAGCTGTGTAGTAGAAAGACGCGGGGGACTTGAAAGGGCATGAATGAAATCAAACACCTGTCGGCGCATGGGCGAAGGTATCCATGGTCTAGGTCTAACAGTACTGACGTCGGAGAGGAGGGTGGTGTTGGAGTCATTGAGAGGGACATCTTACTAATGGAGGGATGAGCAGGATGTCCTATAATCTTGGTATTCTAGATCTTTTCATTGGGTTTTCTGCCAGAGCGTTGTAATCCAATCCCAGGTGAATGGCAGCCAACGTGTTTCTTGACAGGGCATCGGCAAAAGGATTCATTTTCCCAGGGACATGCTAAAGTGTACAATTGTATTCAGCCACGGCAAAGAGAGGACTAACTGTTGGTGAGCTACATATACCAGTAGGTGGAAGTGTGAAGAGAAAATTCACACTGAAGATTGGCAGTGTGACGTCAGCAGCGAGAAACTTCCAAATATATTTGGTGCTTCGCAACGATAATGTGAGGATTTCATAACTGAGGGTGGGTATCACAGATCCGTTGGCAGCTACCAGGTGGATATTGGAAGACTTAGATAGACAGTGTCGTGTTTTAGACAGTGGTCTTGGCAGAAGAGAATGGCAAGCACCCGTGTCTACCAAAACACGCACGCGCGTACTTGCGTCTTGTAAAAAGAAAAGATTAGTGATAGGGGAGGAAACTGCTGCAAGCGAATGACCTACTTATATGTTTTTTTAGCCACAGAAAACCATTGGCACATTTTTTCACAGCAGCCCTAAATTTGGAATGGTAGTAGTATAATTGTAGCTGATGGATACAATAAGCGGCTGTAAAGGTCGTTGGTTGGGTCGTAAGTGAGTGTTGGGTGGTTAGCGGTTTTGTCGCTGCTCCGGCACGTCACAGGATGGGCGTCTGTGTCCTTCAGCATATACGCCAGTTTCAGTCAATGTTGAAGAGTTGTCTACTTGTCAGGATTGGAGGCGTTAATGGATAACTCGAAGGTGGTGAAGTTGCTGTCTCTAAGGGCGTCGACTTTAATTATCAGGTCCTTCAAGGACAAAATATCAACATTGGAGATGGCAGCACGTGTATGTTCGGGGAGACAACGTACCTAAAGGACACACAGTAGATTCACTTTATGAGCAATAAATGCCATTTCCCTGAGGGCAAGCAAAGCCCTTTGGTTCCCCAACGGTTGTTGAGAGAGCTGAACAAGTTCTGCTATGCGGGTGACTGGCAATGGCAAGTACTGCTCTAGGAGGTATGATTTGAGAGTGTCGTATGCTACTTGTGTGTCTCCTTTCTCGCATAGCCAATCGGATATTTCCGGGAAAGTATCTTCAAGGATCGTCGCGTGAACATAATCTGCTTTGGTACTTGACTGAGTCATGCCTTTGATACAAAACTAGACTTCAGCACACGAAAAACAGGCAAACACTTCTATGCTGGCAAAGGGCGGTAGTTTCAGGGGCGTGGCGTTGATAGTAGGGTCAGTGTCTGAGGGCGGCATCATCAAATAAGAAACAGAAGTGTGGGAGAAAGCGAGAGGGAACTGGACACTTCAGTGGTCATCCATGTGCGGAGGCACCAGTTAGGTATTAACTGATAAGCGGAGTGAATATAACTAACTTTTTTTGAATGGAGCATCAGTACATATACAGCCTGTTCCAGTCAAGAACAGCACAAAATTCAAACACAATGAGACAAACATTTACAGGCTTTAACAAGTTATCAGTGTGAGGGGAGAGAGATAAAGACAATGTACAAAAAAAAAAAATTATATATATATACCATTTCAGTATACCAGTAAGTATGATACCAGCGCAGTACACCAGCATTCGATCTTGGGGTTTTTCGGGTTGGAACAGCGATAACAAGAACTTTCAAGCTATACTACTGATTTTTATAACTCTGTTGTATTTAGGTTCTACACTTAGTATCGAAATCAACCGATTGCTTACCATATATTTCAGTCCTTTATTCAAATTACAAACAATATCAATTTAGAATTACCTTTACTTTGGAAATATGTACTTCTGGAGGAAATTATGTAAGACAACTGCACCCTACAGTCCCGGAAACGATGATATGCCCTTTTGAACGCGACGCAAGTACGTTGACTTATACGCTCAACTATCATGAGAGGTAAGAGTTGATTTTTATTATTTTACATTTGAAGTCAGTTGTTAAATGTATAGAAAATACCTTAAATAAAGACACCATACTCAGTTCTGATTGTGCTGTATTGAGAGAGAGAGAGAGAGAGAGAGAGAGAGAGAGAGAGAGAGAGAGAGAGAATATTTTGATTTATGAATTTAGGCTATGTGGCTTGTCGCTGAAGACTGGGAGGTGAGGGCTTGAGTGCAGCCTGAAAAAAACTCACTTGCTCTACATAGTAAAAGTTATGAGGTGGACAGCAAGATGGAAGGAAGAGGGGACAGAGGTATAGCAGAAGAATAATAAGTAAGTGGTGCTAATGGTAGAATTGACTCTGAAGTCTTAATTATTGCTGAAATTGCACTGTAAGGGGTGCACTGACAGAATGACAGGATTGGAGACTTTATTTAATCATTTGTCTTAGTGATTAAAAGGACTAAGGTGGGACAGGAAATGCTTGACTGAAGCCTTCTTTATGTCAGTATTTTCTCCGAGACCAAAGTAACAGGTGATGTAGTTTAGTGTCATCATTAATATCAATTTCGTGCTTTTCATTGAATTTTTCTGTATAAGTGTTTGTGTTCATATTTAAAAAACAGTCAAGAATGTTCTCGTGCTAGGTCTTCATTAAATCTAAATCATCTAAGATGTTCACCATAGTCGCAGCAGAGATTGTGAGTAAAATAAGCCCCACTCCTGGAGACGTCATAGCCAATCATGTCTCCTGCGATAATGGCGGTCATAACACATTCCCTTAAAGTGTTTGTAAGTTAGTATAGTTTGAAATTTGTAAGGGGATATATTGTAACCGCTGTTAACGTGGGAGACGATAGGATTGGGTATGGCATTATCAGGGGGAAGGGGCTTATTCCGTCATGCATCTTTGCGGCGACTTTACAAGTATATGTGCTGCTACGAAAAAATGTAGTTTTTCATCTTTACTCTTCAAGGGGAGGAAATTTCAATATTTTGGAAAAAAAGGAGTTTCCATATTCAAATTAAGTGGAAATTTGAATAAATCGAGTCTTGAAACCTACAGCCCCTTACAAGGAACATTTCTTGTGTGAATCGATTCTAGACATTTTATTTTGTTCCCAGAGGTTTGAATTACTCTTGTCCAGAGTTGGGGAAACTTCTGCGAAGAGATGAAGTGTTTGATTCGTACAAGTTGATTAACTTTCCGTATCAGCACCATCTTAACAGCTGAGAAACGTTTCGCATATTTCTAGTTACTGTTTATACAACGTAATGAGATCTCTAATCCATTTGGCATTCGTAAACTGGCTTCACATGTTTATAACTCATCTATAGAAGTAATATTTACCAACGATGCACTGGCTACACAACATAGTTACCAGTTTAATCCAGAGGAATGAGGTGAAAGTTTATTATCAAAATAATTGGTAAAATAAATCGCATGGAAATCCCAATTTAGGCGTTAATGAGACTAGCCTGATAAATAAAACTTCCAGCAAATGATTTGGCTTGGATTTTTAAGTAATTTCTTTAGTTACAATAAATAGAAATAAGTAAATGCTTTTGCTAGAAGCAGCTACGGTAAGCAGCTCTTCTAGGAGAAGGACATTGCAAAATCAAACCACTGTTCTCTAGTTTTAGGTAGTACCATAGCCTCTGTACCATGGTCTTCCACTGTCTTGAGGTAGAATTCTCTTACTTAAGGGTACACTCGGGCACACTATTCTACCTTATTTCTCTTCCTTTTGTTTTGTTAGAAGTTTATCGTTTATATAGGAAATATTCATTTGAATGTTGTTACTGTTCTTAAAAATATTTCATTTTTTCCCTGTTTCCTTTCCTCGCTGGGCTGTTTTCCCTGTTGGAGCCCCTGGGCATATAGCATCTGCTTTTTGAACGAGGGTTATTGCTTAGCAATGAATAATGATATAATATAACAAAATGATTATAGCAGTTGCTTGAGCACAAGCAAAGGCTTAAACGTTATCAGCAATTACTTCATTCCCTGCGAATAAAACATAATTACTTTTGTTTCCCTGCAAGTGCTTAAGAGTTTAAGGCAGCTCCCTAGGTGCTTGAAATTATTGTAAACGTGACCTGATGGCAGCGATTCCGAAGAAAATCACTGGAAAGGCCCATATATGGATGAAATTACCAAAATTTGAGAACGAAATAAGGAAATATGCTCAAGAGAAATGGTCTGAAAAAAAGTTTCAATACGCAATTGGAGCAATTTCAAAATCATGGTGATGAATATATAAATATCTGTAAGAAAGTAGTTACAAGCAGTAATGTTCAATGCATTTTCAATTCTGAAGGATTCACTAGCATCGATGTTCAGTGATCAGGAAGTATGAGTAGGATTTTGAAGGACTCCGGCATCCATAATATAATGATCAATCTCAATGATAATAGTAATAACTTTCTCTTGCGTGTGAGTGATTGATATTATTTATGAACTTGGTTAATGATTCCAATGAGAAGTGGAGACATTCCAGAAAAGAGTCGCTAAAATAAGATATATTGTAGGGAAAGTGTGATTATTGAAAGGTGTTCTGGGTAGCTAGATTTCCTATTTTGCAATATGAAGTTAATAATTACATATGTGATTTTCTCCAACATAGATAAGTTCTGGAGGATGAAGAGTTGCCTTTTGAAGAGGAAATAAATAATAATGGTGAGCAAGACTTTTGTGCATATGCAGCAGGTACACTTAGGAAAGATAGAAAGGAAAAAATCACAGAATAGTTTAAAGAAAATGGGTTTTTAGTTGAACTTTAACTATTACTTTTTGATACATTTTCTTTTGACGTAAATTGTATCTAATATCCAAAAGCACAAATGAAAAAATAATTAGTACATGACCGAGCTGAATATTAATTCAAAGGCTGAAATATTTTGTATTTGTTTCCATATTAATATTAGTTATTTACTAGCGGTCAAGGATTTCTAGTTGCTGTTGTTCAAGAAGTACTATCCCTTGCAATTCAACAGTGGTCATATAAAAGGGGGTTTCCTCTGTTTCTGGTAAATTTGGAGAAGCCGTTATCTTTTTCACAGATTATCATCATTATCATCATTATTATTATTATTATTATTATTATTATTATTATTATTATTATTTTCATTATTATTATTATTATTATTTTCATTATTATTATTATCTAATCCACTATCCTAGTTGGAAAATCAAGATATTAAAGTCCCATTGTCTTTTCACCCAGTGAGAGTCAAGAATATGAACACTGCAATCTAGTTAAAGAAATTAACAGTAATGATAATGGTCTTTGACAGTGATAAAAGTGTAAGCAGAGATAGTCTCTATTTTTAAGTCCTGATAGGCCTGGTTAGATGATTCTTGAATCACAGAGGAAGGCAAGGAATTTCACAACAAAGAACTGAATACAGCAGTGTGAAAAACTTGTGAAGTCTCTCTTTTTTTTTTTTTTTTTTTAAATAGATCACCAGCACCTAACAAGGATAAATAGGCCAATGAGAAAAGGAAATAGGGGATAAACTATATGAGAAGTATTTTATAAAGAAAATCAAATATCCTAAAATAGATTTGTCATTTAAAACTATGATGAGTGACTAATGACAGCCTGTTCAACATAAAGACAATTCGTTGCAAGTTCCACTGCTTCAAATGCCTGATTAGGAAGATCGTTACACAATCTGATCATAGGTGGAATATAACTTCTAGAATTTAGTGTAGCAATGAGCCTTATGTTGGAGAAGGCAAGACTCAATGGAAAATCTTATGCAACTAGCACAAAGAACTAACTGAACGGCAGTGCAAGAAATTAATTTCCAATTCAAGAGAAATAAATTCAATAGACCCTGAATTTTTGTTCATCAAGAATTTTCTAATTAGTGGAAGTAATTATTGCTAGAGTTGAATAGAACAACATGTAAAGTTAAGGAGCGTCTCGAACGCTCACATCACTACAAATTTTGTAGTCAGTATTTTAGACATCTTATTGAATATGTGATGAATTTCAATTCATTCCATATCTTTGATAGTTTACTTAACAGGATAATGGTCATTCTTTCTCGTTCCATTTGATGAAGTTCAATTAACATAATGATAAGTAAACCATGCTTTTTTTGTTTCTTAATCTTTTCGTTAGCTACGTATCCCAATCATCTAAATTTGTATTCTTTCGGTCGAAAAAGATAAAATCATGAAATAATATCTGGATAGAATAATCACAAGATAATACTTCTCAGTGAAGGTAAAATCTTTCACAACCTCATCAACCGAGTGATTACATAGAATGAGAGAATGCGCTTTTGGCTATGTGGTTCTAAAAGGTTTAACAAACCTAAAGAAGTCATCTACAAACTCTTTAGTTGTTTCGTGGCGTTTTTAATTGAATTACTTATTTCCCAGAACAAATTAATTTTAGTTTCCATTTCCTCCAGTTTGGTTGGGATTCCTGAAGGACTTCCAACAATTTAGTTTTAACATTTCTGAATGAAATGTTATCGAAATTAAATGTGTATATATATATATATATATATATATATATATATATATATACATTATATATGCATATATATATATACACATTATGTATATATATATATATATATATATATACATTATATATGCATATATATACACATTATGTATATATATATATATATACATATATATATATATATATATATATATATATATATTGTTAGTAATGGCGGTCATTACGCCACCTTTTTTCCAATAACAAAAGACCCCGCCAGCATGGGTCGAAATGCCACGAGTTTTGGGACCCTACCCAGAGTCTCACCCCCCCTCCCACCATCCTATACCAGTCTACTCCCCCTGAGATCTCAATTTCAGCTACCTTCTACAAGTCACGTGAGAACATCGAGGTCCCAGGACAAGGGAAGCGAGCTGTGAAGGATGTGGGGACACGAGATCAAGCCTGACCAATAGGACAGCGGTCAGGCCAATCCCCCCTACCCCCCCCCCTCCCAATTGGGGGTCAAGTGGGGTTGATCTACCCAGGGAAAACTGGGGATCCTTCTTCGTGAGTCAGCATCCATAAGGAGAACATCTCCTCCTTCTTCACTCAACCTCCTTGAGGGAAACATCATCTCTCTTCACCCTCAAGACATCAGGGAGGCAGGACCTCTGTCTACATCTTTCCACAAGGGAAAGAAACCAGAGTCATTTTTACTAAAGGTAAGGTGTCTGATTTTGAGATTCTCAATATCCTTACCCAACCTGCCATCCCTTCCTTATCACACCCCATTTTTCCTTATCCTCTAAAGAAAATCCTACCCACTGAACCTTGTATCCTATCCCCTATACCCAGACCACGTGTGCCGTTTAGTCCTAGTTTTAATTAACTCACCCTGTGACAGTGTTGATTCCCATGTGTAACGTTTAAATCCCTAGCTTTGCATTTTCATTTAATTTGCTTAAAAGTTTTAACCACACGACCTCATCGTGTTCCCAGCCGGTAGAAGTAAGTGTGCTGTTAATAATTCAATTTATTTCCCCTTCCAGGGAACGTTGATTGCTGTGCTGGAGTTTCATCCACGGCCAACCAAACTCCACCCGAAGCTCCTCGTGGCTTAAATTAAAATAGTTACCTGTTGTGCTCCCCTTTCTTTTATTAATTTTTATTTAATTGTTATTGTAAATACATATTTTTGTCAGTATTCCTTGTATCATTGCTGACTGGCGACCTACCATTGTTATTTGTTTTGTTATGGCCCTTGAGTCCCTTAAGCAAGGCCGGACTCGAACCAGTGGCCCGTAACATATTGGCGACCAAATGCCAGGATTCGCTAAGACAGTAATTTCAAATTAATCTTATCAAAGTCAAATTCCCCCCTTTTTTCTGTCTTTAGCGACTTGACGAACCTCAATTTCATTTCAAGTAAATTATATAATCACTGGAGTTGGAACCGTGGAAGAACACAGCAAAAGCCTTCTATTCTCATTGTTAAAGTTTTGTGTTTATTAGTGTGTGTGTTCACGCCGCGAACCTTTTTGTTTTAAACCCACGTGGAAGAAGTCTAGTCCTATTGTGTAGCAGGATAGCCAACCGCGTGAGATGAATTTGTGTTCTGTTTTTTTCTGAGTGTTTATTATCAATGTGGATAATTTTTTTTTTCATTTATATATTGTGCAGAGTGAATGTTTAATTTTGTGTTAAAACTAAGTGAAGTGAAATTTACGAAAATTTAGGAGAATCCGTGGTACACTAAACCACGTGTTAGTTTCCAGTGAGGCTTAATTCCCGTGTTGGTAACGGTAAGCGCACGTGGCATTCATTTTTTCAATTTTTCCTTTTGACAAGTAAGGGTATGTAATTTCTTTTTATTACTTTCTCGTGGGATATTATTTTTATGTACATTTTTTTGAAGGGGATAATTTTCGTTAGACTGTGTAATATGGCTAACCTAAAGATAAAGGACTTATGATGTCACATTTAATTTAAATTTTTTTCAGTCAGGGTATAGGATCATTAAGATAAAATATTTGGGAGTGTAATTTATTAAATTCATTTTCCTTCTAAAGGGAAAGTATGTAAAGGGGCTGATGTTTTAACGAAGCATTAAGCAATCTCAGTGACATTGTCTGTTTTATTTTAATTTGTTTACTTTAAGTATAATTACAAACTTTGCTTTAAGTCACAGGGTTGCAAGTGGTGGTGTTGCAAGAACGCACCCACACATTTTTACAAATCCATTTTTTTCCTTTTAAGACTAGCATAGGAGGGTCACACATCGTGGAGATTCCATTTTTTTTCCTTAAGACTAGCATAGGAGGGTCACACATCGTGGAGATTCCATTTTTTTTCCTTAAGACTAGCATAGGAGGGTCACACATCGTGGAGATTCCATTTTTTTTCCTTAAGACTAGCATAGGAGGGTCACACATCGTGGAGATTCCATTTTTTTTTCCTTAAGACTAGCATAGGAGGGTCACACATCGTGGAGATTCCATTTTTTTCCTTAAGACTAGCATAGGAGGGTCACACATCGTGGAGATTCCATTTTTTTTCCTTAAGACTAGCATAGGAGGGTCACACATCGTGGAGATTCCATTTTTTTTCCTTAAGACTAGCATAGGAGGGTCACACATCGTGGAGATTCCATTTTTTTTCCTTAAGACTAGCATAGGAGGGTCACACATCGTGGAGATTCCATTTTTTTTCCTTAAGACTAGCATAGGAGGGTCACACATCGTGGAGATTCCATTTTTTTTCCTTAAGACTAGCATAGGAGGGTCACACATCGTGGAGATTCCATTTTTTTTCCTTAAGACTAGCATAGGAGGGTCACACATCGTGGAGATTCCATTTTTTTTCCTTAAGACTAGCATTGGAGGGTCACACATCGTGGAGATTCCATTTTTTTTCCTTAAGACTAGCATAGGAGGGTCACACATCGTGGAGATTCCATTTTTTTTCCTTAAGACTAGCATCGGAGGGTCACACATCGTGGAGATTCCATTTTTTTTCCTTAAGACTAGCATAGGAGGGTCACACATCGTGGAGATTCCATTTTTTTCCTTAAGACTAGCATAGGAGGGTCACACATCGTGGAGATTCCATTTTTTTTCCTTAAGACTAGCATAGGAGGGTCACACATCGTGGAGATTCCATTTTTTTTCCTTAAGACTAGCATAGGAGGGTCACACATCGTGGAGATTCCATTTTTTTTCCTTAAGACTAGCATAGGAGGGTCACACATCGTGGAGATTCCATTTTTTTTCCTTAAGACTAGCATAGGAGGGTCACACATCGTGGAGATTCCATTTTTTTTCCTTAAGACTAGCATAGGAGGGTCACACATCGTGGAGATTCCATTTTTTTTCCTTAAGACTAGCATAGGAGGGTCACACATCGTGGAGATTCCATTTTTTTTCCTTAAGACTAGCATAGGAGGGTCACACATCGTGGAGATTCCATTTTTTTTCCTTAAGACTAGCATAGGAGGGTCACACATCGTGGAGATTCCATTTTTTTTTCCTTAAGACTAGCATAGGAGGGTCACACATCGTGGAGATTCCATTTTTTTTTCCTTAAGACTAGCATAGGAGGGTCACACATCGTGGAGATTCCATTTTTTTCCTTAAGACTAGCATAGGAGGGTCACACATCGTGGAGATTCCATTTTTTTTCCTTAAGACTAGCATAGGAGGGTCACACATCGTGGAGATTCCATTTTTTTTCCTTAAGACTAGCATAGGAGGGTCACACATCGTGGAGATTCCATTTTTTTCCCTTAAGACTAGCATAGGAGGGTCACACATCGTGGAGATTCCATTTTTTTCCTTAAGACTAGCATAGGAGGGTCACACATCGTGGAGATTCCAAATTTTTCCTTAAGACTAGCATAGGAGGGTCACACATCGTGGAGATTCCAATTTTTTCCTTAAGACTAGTATAGGAGGGTCACACATCGTAGAGATTCCATTTTTTTTTTCCTTAAGACTAGCATAGGAGGGTCACACATCGTGGAGATTCCATTTTTTCCTTAAGACTAGCATAGGAGGGTCACACATCGTGGAGATTCCATTTTTTTTCCTTAAGACTAGCATAGGAGGGTCACACATCGTGGAGATTCCATTTTTTCCTTAAGACTAGCATAGGAGGGTCACACATCGTGGAGATTCCATTTTTTTTCCTTAAGACTAGCATAGGAGGGTCACACATCGTGGAGATTCCAATTTTTTCCCTTATGACTGGCATAGGAGGGTCACACATCGTGGAGATTCCATTTTTTTTCCTTAAGTCTAGCACAGGAGGGTCACACATCGTGGAGATTCCATTTTTTTTCCTTAAGACTAGCATAGGAGGGTCACACATCGTGGAGATTCCATTTTTTTTCCTTAAGACTAGCATAGGAGGGTCACACATCGTGGAGATTCCATTTTTTTCCCTTAAGACTAGCATAGGAGGGTCACACATCGTGGAGATTCCATTTTTTTCCTTAAGACTAGTATAGGAGGGTCACACATCGTGGAGATTCCTTTTTTTTTCCTTAAGACTAGCATAGGAGGGTCACACATCGTGGAGATTCCTTTTTTTTTTTCCTTAAGACTAGCACAGAGGGTCATTCATTGTTGTGATTCCATTTATTTATGACTAGCATAGAGGGTCATTCATTGTTGTGATTCCAATTTTTTAAAGACTAGCATAGAGATTCACCCATTGTTGTGAGTCCGTTTTTTTTATGACTAGCATAGAGATTCACCCATTGTTGTGATTCCAATTT
Organism: Palaemon carinicauda; assembly: GCF_036898095.1. Classification (NCBI taxonomy): domain Eukaryota; kingdom Metazoa; phylum Arthropoda; class Malacostraca; order Decapoda; family Palaemonidae; genus Palaemon; species Palaemon carinicauda. The sequence continues at coordinate 25,704,875 of NC_090746.1, forward strand.
TTTTTAAAGACTAGCATAGAGATTCACCCATTGTTGTGATTCCGATTTTTTATGACTAGCATAGAGGTTCACCCATTCTTGTGATTACATTTTTTTTTTTTTGTACTAGCATAGAGATTCACCCATTGTGGTGACTCCATTTCTTTTATGACTAGTATAAAGGTTCACCTATAGTTGTGATCTCATTTTTCCCTGACTACCCCAGAGGGTCACCTACTGTATAGTTGTGATTCCGTTTTTATTGTGTAGTACACTTGTCATATATATCGTTACTTTTTTGGATGCATTACAACCGAACAGCCTAAGCTCACCCATTGTCGTGGCCCTGGTTTTCAAGTTAGGCTCTTGTTCAATTACTTGCAAGGCTTGCTACTCGGTGATAGTTCTTTCTTGAGACGCATTTTTACAGCCATTGTGCATTTTCCCCCAGCTCCATCTCCATCCTTCCTTCCATGAGACTCTTGCATAAGGCTAGAGCGTCTTTCCCCTCCGTGTAATTTCTTGCACGGTCAACATCGTACCTTGTGCTGTTGAGTTTTTTTCTTGTCGCTGTCTCCACAAAAACTTAGCAAAATGACTGCTGCTGAGATCAGTGCATTTGTGGACTTGGCAGAAAGACAAGGCTATGAGGGAGAAGCATTGCGAAGGTATGTGCGAGAGCTCATGAATGAAGACAAAGCCCGGAGAAGAACAGAGCAAGAAAGGATGCGGTATGAAAGAGAGAGAGCGCATGAATTAAGAATGCAGGAGATGGACGCCCGATTGGCACAACTCAACCACTTGCCACCTCAACGCAATGTTGCCAAAGTAAAGCAGGACAATCTCAGGAAGGTCCAGTTCATAGAAGGAGTTACCAAAAAACTCCCTACAGTGGAGTTCCAGATAACCACGCCCCAGCTCCATAGGAAGTGCGGACTAGGGGAAATGAGCGACATCGGACATGAGGGCTACGATTTGCGCATGGGTCAAGAGCCCATGACGGTGGCGCGAGTGCCCCTCAGATGCAAGAAGGCTGCCAAGCCGGAGCCTAAAGCATTGAGGGCGCGACCTGCAGGGAAAGACAACTGGGTACGTACCATTAACCTTGGGGAAATACCTTGGCTAAGTGAGGAGGCCCAAGAGTTTTCCTCCTCCAGCAGTGAGTCTGAGCCTCATACGCCAGAAGTTAATTCTGGTGAAGGTGTGCTGCATCCCACCACAGGGGATAGAGCTATTTCCAGCACCATGCCAGAGGTCTCAGAGGAGGGCCAGGCGTCTCCCCCTTCCAGAAATGAGTCTAAGCTTTGTACCCGAGAGAGCTCCCCAGCTAAAGCAATGATGCTTCCCAACAGGCCAGAGGTCTCAGAGGAGGACCGAGGGGCAGCACCCATCATTCCAGAGACCCCCAGGAGCCAAACAGAGCCCATCAGATTTCAGCTGTCGGACAAGACGCTGGAAAACTACGGGGAAGTTGCTGATTCAGACAAAGCAGAAAGAATTACTCTCTCAAAGGAGAACTTCCTGCAGAAGGATGGGGTGCTCCTCAGAATCACCCGAGGTTCTCACGATCCTGCTGAGGCCCTGCGTCAGCATGTAGTTGTCCCCCATAATTCCCGCTTGCCGGTGCTACGAATGGCCCATGAGGGACTGGGAGAGCACTCTGGGGTGAAGCGCACAACCCAACTGCTGCAGCCCCATTTTTTCCGGCCGGGCTTGCAGAAGGGTGTTAAAGCTTCCGCAACCTCCTGCCATCCTTGCCCAGTCTCCGGTAACTATAAGCAATTAATGCTGAGGGCCTCGCTCCAACTCATCCCATCCATTAGTGTCACAGAACTGACACAATTCTTTTATTGGTATGGCTTCCTAGCCACATTTCAGAAGGACGAAGGTTCCCACTTCATGGCAGAGGAGTCACGACCTCTGACCATTCTCATAATTCATTTTTGGCTTCACCAGGTGCAAGCAGAGATTCCCAACTGTGGGATTTACTTGGATTTCTTCCAGACATGGGATAAACTCCAAACTCAAGAGAATGAGCTCTCAGGCATGGGCTCATCTCTTGAGCATCTTGGATCCTATTGTGCGGACCAAAAGTTCCCGCTGACATTCCTAAAGGACCATAATCCTCTAAACTACTTGACTGAGCTACGTAATGGGAATAAAGGGCTCATGAGGTGCGGCATAGACCTCCAGAACTACAACTGGAAGGTCAAGCGCCTAAAGAACTCGTATGAGAGAGATGTGTTCTCCCGGCATTAGTGCCCAATGCACAGTGCCATGTCCATAGCGTAGCCATAGTCAGTAGGTAAATTTAGTTTGTATGAAAAAATATTTATTGGCCTTGGTGTCTCCCCAGGTAGATAAACTTGAGGAGCCATCTTGGCATCATTATTTGCATTTAATTTATTTTTATGTATTAATTTTATCTTTCTTTGCATATAAGCCAATTTTCTTCAATTTTATGCCTACCACTGCACTAGGTCACTTAACTTTAACCTTTTTTTTACATTTTAATTTTCCATTTTGCATCTTTTAATTTTTCAGTTGCTGCCTCACAGCCAGCATACTTATTTCTATGTGGCACTTAAAGTTAATTTACAGTCAAAATACTGTAAAATGATGACCCTAGTTGCAGCTTAGATATTTATCCATTATCGTGGTGAGACTCACTGAGGGAGGAATCATTAAGGCTAGTGGCTTCAGACCTTGCTTGCAGAGTTCTTGTCCTGTTTTAGGACAAAATCTCTGCTAAAATGGGGGGCTGTTAGTAATGGCGGTCATTACGCCACCTTTTTTCCAATAACAAAAAACCCCGCCAGCATGGGTCGAAATGCCACGAGTTTTGGGACCCTACCCAGAGTCTCACCCCCCCTCCCACCATCCTATACCAGTCTACTCCCCCTGAGATCTCAATTTCAGCTACCTTCTACAAGTCACGTGAGAACATCGAGGTCCCAGGACAAGGGAAGCGAGCTGTGAAGGATGTGGGGACACGAGATCAAGCCTGACCAATAGGACAGCGGTCAGGCCAATCCCCCCTACCCCCCCCCCTCCCAATTGGGGGTCAAGTGGGGTTGATCTACCCAGGGAAAACTGGGGATCCTTCTTCGTGAGTCAGCATCCATAAGGAGAACATCTCCTCCTTCTTCACTCAACCTCCTTGAGGGAAACATCATCTCTCTTCACCCTCAAGACATCAGGGAGGCAGGACCTCTGTCTACATCTTTCCACAAGGGAAAGAAACCAGAGTCATTTTTACTAAAGGTAAGGTGTCTGATTTTGAGATTCTCAATATCCTTACCCAACCTGCCATCCCTTCCTTATCACACCCCATTTTTCCTTATCCTCTAAAGAAAATCCTACCCACTGAACCTTGTATCCTATCCCCTATACCCAGACCACGTGTGCCGTTTAGTCCTAGTTTTAATTAACTCACCCTGTGACAGTGTTGATTCCCATGTGTAACGTTTAAATCCCTAGCTTTGCATTTTCATTTAATTTGCTTAAAAGTTTTAACCACACGACCTCATCGTGTTCCCAGCCGGTAGAAGTAAGTGTGCTGTTAATAATTCAATTTATTTCCCCTTCCAGGGAACGTTGATTGCTGTGCTGGAGTTTCATCCACGGCCAACCAAACTCCACCCGAAGCTCCTCGTGGCTTAAATTAAAATAGTTACCTGTTGTGCTCCCCTTTCTTTTATTAATTTTTATTTAATTGTTATTGTAAATACATATTTTTGTCAGTATTCCTTGTATCATTGCTGACTGGCGACCTACCATTGTTATTTGTTTTGTTATGGCCCTTGAGTCCCTTAAGCAAGGCCGGACTCGAACCAGTGGCCCGTAACAATATATATATATATATATATATATATATATATATGTATATATATATATATATATATATATATATATATATATATATATTTATGTATATATATATATATACATATATATATATATATATATATATATATATATATATATATATATATATATATATATAGCATTTATAACAA
>NC_090746.1:25713872-25736372 GCF_036898095.1 Palaemon carinicauda
TACTCTTGTCAGAAGTAATATCCTCAGGGATACAAAATCTTGATATCCATAAAGCCAACAAGTAGAGAGGTTAATGGTGGTATACAGTTAACGATGTCCTTGTGATGTGCGTAGGGGACCTACAATATCGACATGAATGTGGGAAAATCGCCCCATGAGGTTGAGGAAAGAGTCCCACCCCTGATCCTATGTGTTGATGTAGTCTTGAGGTTTAGCATGAACTACAGGCGTGGATCCAATCCTTAGCATCCTTAGTAATGCGATGATGAATGAACTTTGTCTTCAGTAGCTGTGTAGTAGAAAGACGCGGGGGACTTGAAAGGGCATGAATGAAATCAAACACCTGTCGGCGCATGGGCGAAGGTATCCATGGTCTAGGTATAACAGTACTGACGTCGGAGAGGAGGGTGGTGTTGGAGTCATTGAGAGGGACATCTTACTAATGGAGGGATGAGCAGGATGTCCTATAATCTTGGTATTCTAGATCTTTTCATTGGGTTTTCTGCCAGAGCGTTGTAATCCAATCCCAGGTGAATGGCAGCCAACGTGTTTCTTGACAGGGCATCGGCAAAAGGATTCATTTTCCCAGGGACATGCTGAAGTGTACAATTGTATTCAGCCACGGCAAAGAGAGGACTAACTGTTGGTGAGCTACATATACCAGTAGGTGGAAGTGTGAAGAGAAAATTCACACTGAAGATTGGCAGTGTGACGTCAGTAGCGAGAAACTTCCAAATATATTTGGTGCTTCGCAACGATAATGTGAGGATTTCATAACTGAGGGTGGGTATCACAGATCCGTTGGCAGCTACCAGGTGGATATTGGAAGACTTAGATAGACAGTGTCGTGTTTTAGATAGTGGTCTTGGCAGAAGAGAATGGCAAGCACCCGTGTTTACCAAAACACGCACGCGCGTACCTGCGTCTTGTAAAAAGAAAAGATTAGTGATAGGGGAGGAAACAGCTGCAAGCGAATGACCTACTTAGATGTTTTTTTAGCCACAGAAAACCATTGGCACATTTTTTCACAGCAGCCCTAAATTTGGAAAGGTAGTAGTATAATTGTAGCTGATGGATACAATAAGCGGCTGTAAAGGTCGTTGGTTGGGTCGTAAGTGAGTGTTGGGTGGTTAGCGGTTTTGTCGCTGCTCCAGCACGTCACAGGATGGGCGTCTGTGTCCTTCAGCATATACGCCAGTTTCAATCAATGTTGAAGAGTTGTCTACTTGTCAGGATTGGAGGCGTTAATGGATAACTCGAAGGTGGTGAAGTTGCTGTCTCTGAAGGCGTCGACTTTAATTATCAGGTTCTTCAAGGACAAAATATCAACATTGGAGATGGCAGCGCGTATATGTTCGGGGAGACAACGTACCTAAAGGACACACAGTAGATTCACTTTATGAGCAATAAATGCCATTTCCCTGAGGGCAAGCAAAGCCCTTTGGTTCCCCAACGGTTGTTGAGAGAGCTGAATAAGTTCTGCTATGCGGGTGACTGGCAATGGCAAGTACTGCTCAAGGAGGTATGATTTGAGAGCGTCGTATGCTACTTGTGTGTCTCCTTTCTCGCATCGCCAATCGGATATTTCCGGGAAAGTGTCTTCAAGGATCGTCGCGTGAACATAATCTGCTTTGGTACTTGACTGAGTCATGCCTTTGATACAAAACTAGACTTCAGCACACGAGAAACAGGCAAACACTTCTATGCTGGCAAAGGGCGGTAGTTTCAGGGGCGTGGCGTTGATAGTAGGGTCAGTGTCTGAGGGCGGCATCATCAAATGATAAGACACAGAAGTGTGGGAAAAAGCGAGAGGGAACTGGACACTTCAGTGGTCATCCATGTGCGGAGGCACCAGTTAGGTATTAACTGATAAGCGGAGTGAATATAACTAACTTTTTTTTAATGGAGCATCAGTACATATACAGCCTGTTCCAGTCAAGAACAGCACAAAATTCAAACACAATGAGACAAACATTTACAGGCTTTAACAAGTTATCAGTGTGAGGGGAGAGAGATAAAGATAATGTAAAAAAAAAAAAATATATATATATACCATTTCAGTATACCAGTAAGTATGATACCAGCGCAGTACACCAGGATTCGATCTTGGGGTTTTTCGGGTTGGAACAGCGATAACAAGAACTTTCAAGCTATACTACTGATTTTTATAACTCTGTTGTATTTAGGTTCTATACTTAGTATCGAAATCAACCGATTGCTTACCATATATTTCAGTCCTTTATTCAAATTACAAACAATATCAATTTAGAATTACCTTTACTTTGGAAATATGTACTTCTGGAGGAAATTATGTAAGACACTGCACCCTAGAGTCCCGGAAACGATGATATGCCCTTTTGAACGCGACGCAAGTACGTTGACTTATACGCTCAACTATCATGAGAGGTAAGAGTTGATTTTTATTATTTTACATTTGAAGTCAGTTGTTAAATGTATAGAAAATACCTTAAATAAAGACACCATACTCAGTTCTGATTGTGCTGTATTGAGAGAGAGAGAGAGAGAGAGAGAGAGAGAGAGAGAGAGAGAGAGAGAGAGAGAGAGAGAGAGAGAGAGAGAGAGAGAGATAGAGAGAGAATATTTTGATTTATGAATTTAGGCTATGTGGCTTGTCGCTGAAGACTGGGAGGTGAGGGCTTGAGTGCAGCCTGAAAAAAAACTCACTTGCTCTACATAGTAAAAGTTATGAGGTGGACAGCAAGATGGAAGGAAGAGGGGACAGAGGTATAGCAGAAGAATAATAAGTAAGTGGTGCTAATGGCAGAATTGACTCTGCAGTCTTAATTATTGCTGAAATTGCACTGTAAGGGGTGCACTGACAGAATGACAGGATTGGAGACTTTATTTAATCATTTGTCTTAGTGATTAAAAGGACTAAGGTGGGACAGGAAATGCTTGACTGAAGCCTTCTTTAGGTCAGGCTCTCAACAGTATTTTCTCCGAGACCAAAGTAACAGGTGATGTAGTTTAGTGTCATCATTAATATCAATTTCGTGCTTTTCATTGAATTTTTCTGTATAAGTGTTTGTGTTCATAATATTTAAAAAACAGTCAAGAATGTTCTCGTGCTAGGTCTTCATTAAATCTAAATCATCTAAGATGTTCACTATAGTCGCAGCAGAGATTGTGAGTAAAATAAGCCCCACTCCTGGAGACGTCATAGCCAATCATGTCTCCTGCGATAATGGCGGTCATAACACATTCCCTTAAAGTGTTTGTAAGTTAGTATAGTTTGAAATTTGTAAGGGGATATATTGTAACTGCTGTTAACGTGGGAGACGATAGGATTGGGTATGGCATTATCAGGGGGAAGGGGCTTATTCCGTCATGCATCTTTGCGGCGACTTTACAAGTATATGTGCTGCTACGAAAAAATGTAGTTTTTCATCTTTACTCTTCAAGGGGAGGAAATTTCAATATTTTGGAAAAAAAGAGTTTCCATATTCAAATTAAGTGGAAATTTGAATAAATCGAGTCTTGAAACCTACAGCCCCTTACAAGGAACATTTCTTGTGTGAATCGATTCTAGACATTTTATTTAGTTCCCAGAGGTTTGAATTACTCTTGTCCAGAGTTGGGGAAACTTCTGCGAAGAGATGAAGTGTTTGATTCGTACAAGTTGATTAACTTTCCGTATCAGCACCATCTTAACAGCTGAGAAACGTTTCGCATATTTCTAGTTACTGTTTATACAACGTAATGAGATCTCTAATTCATTTGGCAGAAGTGGATGCGTAAACTGGCTTCACATGTTTATAACTCATCTATAGAAGTAATATTTACCAACGATGCACTGGTTACACAACATAGTTACCAGTTTAATCCAGAGGAATGAGGTGAAAGTTTATTATCAAAATAATTGGTAAAATAAATCGCATGTAAATCCCAATTTAGGCGTTAATGAGACTAGCCTGATAAATAAAACTTCCAGCAAATGATTTGGCTTGGATTTTTAAGTAATTTCTTTAGTTACAATAAATAGAAATAAGTAAATGTTTTTGCTAGAAGCAGCTACGGTAAGCAGCTCTTCTAGGAGAAGGACATTGCAAAATCAAACCATTGTTCTCTAGTTTTAGGTAGTACCATAGCCTCTGTACCATGGTCTTCCACTGACTTGAGGTAGAGTTCTCTTACTTGAGGGTACACTCGGGCACACTATTCTACCTTATTTCTCTTCCTTTTGCTTTGTTAGAGGTTTATCGTTTATATAGGAAATATTCATTTGAATGTTGTTACTGTTCTTAAAATATTTCATTTTTCCCTGTTTCCTTTCCTCGCTGGGCTGTTTTCCCTGTTGGAGCCCCTGGGCATATAACATCTGCTTTTTGAACGAGGGTTATTGCTTAGCAATTAATAATGATATAATATAACAAAATGATTATAGCAGTTGCTTAAGCACAAGCAAAGGCTTAAACGTTATCAGCAATTACTTCATTCCCTACGAATAAAACATAATAATTACTTTTGTTTCCCTGCAAGTGCTTAAGAGTTTAAGGCAGCTCCCTAGGTGCTTGAAATTATTGTAAACGTGACCTGATGGCAGCGATTCCGAAGAAAATCACTGGAAAGGCCCATATATGGATGAAATTACCAAAATTTAAGAACGAAATAAGGAAATATGCTCAAGAGAAATGGTCAGAAAAAAATATTTCAATACGCAATTGGAGCAATTGATTCAAAAATTTCAAAATCATGGTGATGAATATATAAATATCTGTAAGAAAGTAGTTACAAGCAGTAATGTTCAATGCATTTTCAATTCTGAAGGATTCACTAGCATCGATGTTCAGTGATCAGGAAGTATGAGTAGGATTTTGAAGGACTCCGGCATCCATAATATAATGATCAATCTCAATGATAATAGTAATAACTTTCTCTTGCGTGTGAGTGATTGATATTATTTATGAACTTGGTTAATGATTCCAATGAGAAGTGGAGACATTCCAGAAAAGAGTCGCTAAAATAAGATATATTGTAGGGAAAGTGTGATTATTGAAAGGTGTTCTGGCTAGCTAGATTTCCTATTTTGCAATATGAAGTTAATAATTACATATGTGATTTTCTCCAACATAGATAAGTTCTGGAGGATGAAGAGTTTCCTTTTGAAGAGGAAATAAATAATAATGGTGAGCAAGACTTTTGTGCATATGCAGCAGGTACACTTAGTAAAGATAAAAAGGAAAAAATCACAGAATAGTTTAAAGAAAATGGGTTTTTAGTTGAACTTTAACTATTACTTTTTGATACATTTTCTTTTGACATAAATTGTATCTAATATCCAAAAGCACCAATAAAAAATAATTAGTACATGCCCGCGCTGAATATTAATTCAAAGGCTGAAATATTTTGTATTTGTTTCCATATTAATATTAGTTATTTACTAGCGGTCAAGGATTTCTAGTTGCTGTTATTCAAGAAGTACTATCCCTTGCAATTCAACAGTGGTCAAATGAAACAGGTTTCCTCTCTTCCTGGTAAATGTGGAGAAGTCGTTTTCCTTTTCACAGATCATCATCATCATCATCATCATTATTATTATTATCATTATTATTATTATTATTATTATTATTATTATTATTATTATTATTATTTTCATTATTATTATTATCTAATCCACTATCCTAGTTGGAAAAGCAAGACATTAAAGTCCCATTGTCTTTTCACCCAGTGAGAGTCAGGAATATGAACACTGCAATCTAGTTAAAGAAATTAACAGTAATGATAATGGTCTTTGACAGTGATAAAAGTGTGAGCAGAGATAGTCTCTATTTTTAAGTCCTGATAGGCTTGGTTAGATGATTCTTGAATCATAGAGGAAGGCAAGGATTTTCACAACAAAGAACTGAATACAGCAGTGTGAAAAACTTGTGAAGTCTCTCTTTTTTTTTTTTTTTTAAATAGATCACCACCACCTAACAAGGATAAATAGGCCAATGAGGAAAGGAAATAGGGGATAAACTATATGAGAAGTAATTAATAAAGAAAATCAAATATCCTAAATTAGATTTGTCATGTAAAAACTATGATGAGTGACTAATGGCAGCCTGTTCAACATAAAAACAATTCGTTGCAAGTTCTACTGCTTCAACTGCCTGATTAGGAAGATCATTCCACAATCTGATCATACTAGAATATATTGTAGCATTGAGCCTTATGGTGGAGAGAGCAAGAATCAATGGAAAATCTTATGCAACTTGCACAAAGAACTAACTGAACGACAGTGCAAGAGATTAATTTCCAATTCAAGAGAAAAAAAAATCAATAGTCTATGAATTTTTTTTCATCATGAATTTTTTAATTAGTGGAAGTAATTATTGCTCGAGTTGAATAGAGCAACATGTAAAGTGTAGTCAGTATTAGATATCTTATTGAATATGTGATGAATTTAAATTCATTCCATGTCTGTGACAGTTTACTTAACGGAATAATGGTCATTCTTTCTCGTTCCATTTGATCAAGTTCAATTAACATAATGATAAGTAAACCATGCTTTTTTTGTTTCTTAATCTTTTCGTTAGCTACGTATACAATCATCTATATTTCTAATCCTTCGGTCGAACAAGATAAAATCATGAAATACTATCCGGATAGAATAATCACAAGATAATACTTCTCAGTTAAGGTAAAATCTTTCACCCCAACAACCGAGTGATTACATAGAATGAGAGAATGCGCTTTGGCTATGTGGTTCTAAGACGTTTAACAAACCTAAAGAACTCATCCATAAACTCTTTAGTTGTTTCGTGGCGGTTTTAATTGAATTACTTATTTCCCAGTAATAATTGCTTTTAGTTTCCATTTCCTTCAGTTTGGTTGGGATTCCTGAAGGACTTCCAACGATTTAGCTTTAACATTTCTGAATGAGATGTTATCGAAATTAAATGTGTGTGTATATATATATATATATATACATTATGTATATATATATATATATATATATATATATATATATATATATATATATATGTATATGTATAGCATTTATAACAAGAGTTATCATCACATGTGGTAATGACAACGATAAATGATAGAATAATAATAATAGTGATCACACCAGTAGCTAAAAATGTATTTACTGAACTTGAAATTGATAATGTATGCGTGAATGATACTGTGAATATCATCACTACATCGGATAGAAGATGAAAGAAAGAGAAACACTACCATCGACTGTGGAAGTTTCACATAAAAGCTGACCTCATTTAGTAACAGAATACCAATCGAGTTGTGAATAGCTCCATTGCCAGGCAAGTCAAGAATAGATTAGATAAGGCTATTGACATAATTGTGCGATATTTTAACGGTGTCTTTGAGGCCCTGGAAAAGCATTAACTAGTTCAATCAACCCATTATTATTGTTATCTACTATATTTTAATATCAAATTCACTCGACCTTTGTTGCTTACTAATTGAACAAAAAGGAACGTTACGTGCGTCAGTGATACATTCTCTTTCATGGCCACATGTCACAAACTTTGCAATCAGCTACCCTTGTGGAGAAGAGATGATTTACATTTAAGTAGAAATAAAACTATTGATTTTGAAAGGTATATGTAAAGCGGAGACGAAATAAAGTTACATCTCTCTCTAAAGCCTTATTGGCAAAGTCAATGTCTAGATTTGTTACAATTCAGATGTATAGGGTCGAATCCTTACCCGGGTAGAAGCACTTATATAATAAATAGCCAGACGGGTATTTATTTCTAAGGTCATATTAAAATGTTTGTCGCTCGACATTTGAAAAATGAAAATCATATGTGTTATTACCAATTTCTCATACTTGCATTAGACCACACGTTACAAACTTCTCAATCGGATATCATGGCGGATATGGGATGATAAAGATTATTTTGAGTAAATATATCGGAATTTGACAGAAAATTTGTGGGGCAAAGTAGAAATACGCGTCTAATTTTCTTAATGGCATAATTGGAAGTTCGAATCCCTAATCTGGGAGAAGCACTTACCATAACATGATTTTTCCCTCTGGTATATTAAAATTTGTGACTAAATATTTAAAAGAAAAAATTTAAATAATTTAAAAGTCTGGTGAAATGTCTGGTAGAGTGTCTGGGATTGAAAGGGGAAGAGCGAGAGAGGGTGTGGCTTTATTGCTGAGTGAATGGATGACAGGTAAAGTAGTGGAATGGAAGGAGATATCATCTAGGTTAATGTGGGTAAGGGTTAGGTTGGGTAGGGAATGTTGGGCGTTTGTCAGTGCGTATGGGCCAGGTAGTGAGAAAAGTGAAGAAGAGCGGAATGAGTTCTGGAATGAATTAACTAGGTGTGTAGAAGGACTGGGTAGAAGGAATTATGTAGTTGTTATGGGTGACTTAAATGCTAGAGTGGGCGCTGGAGAGGTAGAAGGTGTCATTGGGAAGTATGGCGTACCAGCTGAAAATGAGAGTGGTGAGAGACTGGTAGATATGTGTGTTGAACAAGAGATGGTAATAAGTGCTAGCTTTTTTAAAAAGAAAGATAAAAGTAAGTATACATGGGTAAGAGTGGCAAATGGAAGAGTAGTAGAAAGGGCATTAATGGATTATGTGTTGACAACTAAAAGAATGTTTGGAAGATTGAAAGACGTGCACGTGTTTAGGGGTATGGCTAACGGTATGTCTGATCATTTTTTGGTGGAAGGAAAATTAGTTGTAGCAAAAGAGTGGGGGAATAGAGTAGGTGGATGTAAAAGGGAGCTAGTGAGGGTTGAAGAGTTAATAAAACCGGGGGTAAAAAGTAAATATCAGGAAAGGTTGAAAATGGCATATGACGAGGTGAGAGTAAGAGAAACTGGTAATTTAGAGGAGGAGTGGAAGTTAGCAAAAGAAAATTTTGTTGGGATAACAAGTGATGTATGTGGCAAGAAGGTTGTTGGAGGCAGCATGAGGAAGGGCAGTGAATGGTGGAATGAAGGAGTGAAGGTAAAAGTGGAAGAGAAAAAGAGGGCTTTCGAAGAATGGCTGCCGAGTAATAGTATATAGAAGTATGAAAAATATAGAGAGAAAAAGGTGGAAGTAAAGCGCAAGGTACGTGAGGCAAAGAGGGCAGCTGACCTGAGGTGGGGTCAGGGACTGGGTCAGTCATATGAAGAGAATAAGAAGAAGTTTTGGAAAGAAGTGAAGAGAGTAAGGAAGGCCGGCGCAAGAATTGAAGAGACAGTGAAAGATGGAAATGGAAGGTTGTTAAAAGGAGAGGAGGCAAGAAAAAGGTGGGCGGAATATTTTGAAAGTTTGCTGAATGTTGAGGATGATAGGGAGGCAGATATAATTGCTGTTCCAGGTGTTGAGGTGCCAGTGATGGGAGATGAGAATGAGAGAGAGATTACAATAGAGGAAGTGAGGAGAGCACTAGATGAAACGAGAGTAGGAAAAGCATCTGGTATGGATGGTGTGAAAGCTGAGATGTTGAAGGAAGGGGGTGTGACTGTACTTGAATGGTTGGTGAGATTGTTTAATGTGTGTTTTGTGTTGTCAATGGTACCAGTAGATTGGGTCTGTGCATGTATTGTACCACTACATAAGGGTAAGGGAGATGTGCATGAGTGTTGTAATTCAAGAGGTATTAGTTTGTTGAGTGTAGTTGGAAAAGTGTATGGTAGAGTACTGATTAATAGGATCAAGGATAAAACAGAGAATGCAATCTTGGAAGTACAGGGTGGTTTTAGAAGAGGTAGGGGTTGTATGAATCAGATTTTTACAGTTAGGCAGATATGCGAGAAATATTTAGCAAAAGGTAAGGAGGTGTATGTTGCGTTTATGGATCTGGAGAAAGCATATGATAGAGTTGATAGGGAAGCAATGTGGAATGTGATGAGGTTATATGGAGTTGGTGGAAGGTTGTTGCAAGCAGTGAAAAGTTTCTACAAAGGTAGTAAAGCATGTGTTAGAATAGGAAATGAAGTGAGCGATTGGTTTCCGGTGAGAGTAGGGCTGAGACAGGGATGTGTGATGTCGCCGTGGTTGTTTAACTTGTATGTTGATGGAGTGGTGAGAGAGGTGAATGCTCGAGTGCTTGGACGAGGATTAAAACTGGTAGGCGAGAATTATCATGAATGGGAGGTAAATCAGTTGTTGTTTGCGGATGATACTGTACTGGTAGCAGACACAGAAGAGAAGCTTGACCGACAAGTGACAGAATTTGGAAGGGTGTGTGAGAGAAGGAAGTTGAGAGTTAATGTGGGTAAGAGTAAGGTTATGAGATGTACGAGAAGGGAAGGTGGTGCAAGGTTGAATGTCATGTTGAATGGAGAGTTACTTGAGGAGGTGGATCAGTTTAAGTACTTGGGGTCTGTTGTTGCAGCAAATGGTGGAGTGGAAGCAGATGTACGTCAGAGAGTCAATGAAGGTTGCAAAGTGTTGGGGGCAGTTAAGGGAGAAGTAAAAAATAGAGGGTTGGGCATGAATGTAAAGAGAGTTCTATATGAGAAAGTGATTGTACCAACTGTGATGTATGGATCGGAGTTGTGGGGAATGAAAGTGATGGAGAGACAGAAATTGAATGTGTTTGAGATGAAGTGTTTAAGGAGTATGGCTGGTGTATCTCGAGTAGATAGGGTTAGGAACGAAGTGGTGAGGGTGAAAACGGGTGTAAGAAATGAGTTAGCGGCTAGAGTGGATATGGATGTGTTGAGGTGGTTTGGCCATGTTGAGAGAATGGAAAATGGCTGTCTGCTAAAGAAGGTGATGAATGCAAGAGTTGATGGGAGAAGTACAAGAGGAAGGCCAAGGTTTGGGTGGATGGATGGTGTGAAGAAAGCTCTGGGTGATAGGAGGATAGATGTGAGAGAGGCAAGAGAGCGTGCTAGAAATAGGAATGAATGGCGAGCGATTGTGACGCAGTTCCGGTAGGCCCTGCTGGTTCCTCCGGTGCCTTAGATGACCGCGGAGGTAGCAGCAGTAGGGGACTCAGCAGTATGAAGCTTCACCTGTGGTGGAAATGTGGGAGGTTGGGCTGTGGCACCCTAGCAGTACCAGCTGAACTCGGCTGAGTCCCTGGTTAGGCTGGAAGAACGTAGAGAGTAGAGGTCCCCTTTTTTTGTTTTGTTTCTTGTTGATGTCGGCTACCCCCCAAAATTGGGGGAAGTGCCTTTGGTATATGTATGTATGTATGATGTTAACGACCAAATCATTTTACACACAAACAAACATGCACTCACACACACACTGTATATATATATATATATATATATATATATATATATATATATCTATATATAAATATATATATATATATATATATATATATATATACATATATATATATATATATATATATATATATATATATATTTATCTATATATATATATATATATATATATATATACATATATATATACATATATATATGTATATATACATATATATATATATATATATATATATATATATATATATATGTATATATATATATATATAAGGAAACTATGGAATTTGCTTTAGTTGCGTCAACATGTTTTTTATACATACATGATCATATTTTCGTAGTATCTCAAGTCTCCCCGTGAGTCTTTCCTTAATGAAATTATTATCATTCCATTTTCTCTATTTTATCACTACAGGTTTCGACAATCCTTTGTCTTCATATAGTCATTACTAAGTTACAATGTATTAAAGCCTGTCAGGATCACTCTACTATCAGGGTCATGCATGGGCTGGAGTCATCTGACAGCAGCAGAGCTGTTGTTCCAGGGCCACCTCAGGAAGCGACGTCCAAGTACTTCCCACTTTACTTCGAGCCCACTTTCTGATAAGGGTAGAGTGTAGTTAGATTCTTCTTAAATGTTCAACCAGGCCTTTGGAAGGCATCCTTACAGCTTCAGTTATCATGAGCCTAACGTAGTTGCCCTCCTTGCGAACGATTTGGGTTTTGTCATTTAGCTCTTTAAGGGAGGGTTTTCGATCGTGGGTACCGATGTAATATTGGTATATTGCACCTTGATTTCTCTGGGATAACATACATCTCACTTTACTCACAAATAGCGGCCCTGGTAATGAGGAACAGTCACGCTCCTGCAGGACCAAATGAAGAGTGTACAAATGTAGTCTAAAATTTTTCACACTACTACCACACTCTGAAGACATATGCTGGACCAAAGAAATCATGGACAATACACCAACATTACATCAATATCTACAACCTGAATCCCTACCTGAAAAAACTAATTGACAGAACTAAGATCGTTCACAATGAGAGCAACTAGAGTACGCCATAATAACTGAAGGCCCTTATAGAACATTTAACAAAAATCTAACTACATTCAAAGTAAAGTGGGAAGTAATAAAGCCTCTTCCGTAGAAACATATCATCCCAAAGATGATTCTGATATACCAGATGACCCCAGCCTATGTACGACCCTGACAACGGAACCGTCTTGACCGATTAATCTGCAAAAGGAAAGGTCTTTGTAATGGTGCAAGCCTGCATGTGTGTTTGATTGTTTGCCTGTGTGTGTATATATTATCATGGTCCAGGATCTGGGCACCAAAATAATATGTTATATATTATGGCTGAAAAATTACATAACCTCCCGAATTCCAAACTCACCTGTTTGTTTTTACATAAATCTGTTACACTTGAATAATACCCGAGTTCTGAGAGTTATATAACTTCCATAAGGCAATATACAAAAACACTGAATATTCAAAGGTCTCTTACGTACACTCAAAACAAACTGGGTAATTATTATTAAGAACTATTCAAAACAACCTCTTACTCTGATACTTAAACAGGGATACGAGAGAGTTCTGAGAGAAATACTGGAGATCAAAATAATACACTCTACAAAAATAAATATATTCTAAGAAAATTTACAACATTGATACGGAAAATTATCACTAAGATGAATCACACAAAATATTAAATCTGAACCAAACCTTGGACTAAGACAAGAAAAGATACTTATGAAAACTATACAATCACTTGTTTCACTGGAAATTAATTCTCAAAAATATCTAATCTTGATAATTAATGACCATAGTTAACTTTTAACACTAATAATTAAACTCTTCTAGAAATTCACATAAAAGGAACTGATAAACTCTTTTGGATCACATGATGTAATCGAACAGTTAAGCCAAAATAAATACACTTCACTGTTTTCACCTAAATCTCAAAGGGCTAGTTTATATAATAAATTTATATAATACCAGCATATTCAAAAACACAATAAATTTTAAATCAGCTTCAAAGTATCATTAACGTTTGAACACACTACACAAGATTTATGTTGGGTAAAACACTTATTCACTTTGGAGAGGGCGCACACTCAAGGAACTTGAGGAGAGAAGATGTTGGCTCATTCACTGAGACAGGCTGGATCTCTTCTGCTGCTAAGTATGCCTAGGGTAACTTATATATTGACTTAGTAACTTCTAGATTATTCTAAAGAGATTATTCTCAGTTGCCTACTGAGTCTATCGAACAGGATATCCAACCTGGCTTGCAAGGCAACCTTCTCTCAGCTAGCTCTGCCCACCTTAGTCCTCGGAATAATGAAAAAAAAGACAAAACTAACTCTGGGGTTCTCAAGAACATTCTAAACACGTGGAAAATATAAGAATTGTGTATTCTCTCATAACAATGATGCAATACCTCGTTTAAACATAGAAAAAATTACACAAACCGTCGTTCATACCTTGTATGGTTCGTACAGCACACTTAATCAAGATGGCATAAGACTTAGTAACAAAATAAGTGAAACATAAGTTAATTCTTAAAAATAACGTAAATTTACATAAACTGACTTGAATAAAAAATACAATGAAATGATTGACAAAGGTCTTATGCAATTTACATACAATTACTTATACCTACATGAGAGAAGCTCACCTTACTAGCTGGCTATAGACCTCTTAAATACACAAATAAAATGCATGAATAAAATATTTACTCTACACTAGACCAGCTTTGTAAGATAGCTCCCCTAAAAAAATATTATTTATTCCAGGCCTGAATCCATTGATTCAGCCTGTAATAATAATCTGCAATCATGTTATCTTTACGTGATATATGCTTTACATTAATACAATATGGTTGCATACATAAAGACCACCTAGTTAATCTTTGATTAATATTCTTCATCTTATTAACACAACTTAAAAGATTGTGATCCGACTAGATTGTAATTTCTTCATCCCGTGGTCGATTTACATAAATTTCGAATTTGTTTATTGGTGTGACCAGTGCCAGTAGTTCCTTTATACATACATATACATATATATATATATATATATATATATATATATATATATATACTGTATATATATATATATGATAAATTTTGCACATTTAGATGTTTTTTTCATATTCAAATAAGCCATATATATTTTTGATACATTATTGTCTGGATTCTCTTAACGACCTCGGGATCAGAGCCCCAGGCGAAATCACACATAGACAAGAGCTTGGGTCCGGCCGGGAATCGAACCCTGGTCGGCAAGCTTGTATAGACAGTGACTAAGCCACTTGGCCACAAAGAAAGATAAAATTCAATGACAATTCTTCTGTACTTATACCTGTCGAATTCAGGTATTTTGTACTTAGAATTGAAATCAACCCATCTTCACCATCGTAGCTAATTGGTAGTTTGTTACTTAGCATTCAATTAATGATAAATTTTGCACATTTAGACATGTTTCTCATATTCAAATAAGCCATATATATTTTTGATACAATAATGTCTGGATTCTCTTAACGACCTCGGGATCAGAGCCCCAGGCGAAATCACACATAGACAAGAGCTTGGGTCCGGCCGGGAATCGAACCCTGGTCGGCAAGCTTGTATAGACAGTGACTAAACCACTTGGCCACGAAGAAAGATAAAAGTCAATGACAATTCTTCTGTACTTATACCTGTTGAATTCAGGTATTTTGTACTTAGAATTGAAATCAACCCATCTTCACCATCGTAGCTAATTGGTAGTTTGTTACTTGGCATTCAATTAATGATAAATTTTGCACATTTAGACGTGTTTTTCATATTCAAATAAGCCATATATATTTTTGATACATTAATGTCTGGATTCTCTTAACGACCTCGGGATCAGAGCCCCAGGCGAAATCACACATAGACAAGAGCTTGGGTCCGGCCGGGAATCGAACCCTGGTCAGCAAGCTTGTATAGACAGTGACTAAGCCACTTGGCCACAAAGAAAGATAAAAGTCAATGACAATTCTTCTGTACTTGTACCTGTCGAATTCAGGTATTTTGTACTTAGAATTGAAATCAATCCATCTTCACCATAGTAGCTAATTGGTAGTTTGTTACTTGGCATTCAATTAATGATAAATTTTGCACATTTAGACGTGTTTTTCATATTCAAATAAGCCATATATATTTTTGATACATTAATGTCTGGATTCTCTTAACGACCTCGGGATCAGAGCCCCAGGCGAAATCACACATAGACAAGGGCTTGGGTCCGGCCGGGAATCGAACCCTGGTCGGCAAGCTTGTATAGACAGTGACTAAGCCACTTGGCCACGAAGAAAGATAAAAGTCAATGACAATTCTTCTGTACTTATACCTGTCGAATTCAGGTATTTTGTACTTAGAATTGAAATCAACCCATCTTCACCATCGTAGCTAATTGTTAGTTTGTTACTTGGCATTCAATTAATGATAAATTTTGCACATTTAGACGTTTTTTTCATATTCAAATAAGCCATATATATTTTTGATACATTAATGTCTGGATTCTCTTAACGACCTCGGGATCAGAGCCCCAGGCGAAATCACACATAGGCAAGAGCTTGGGTCCGGCCGGGAATCGAACCCTGGTCGGCAAGCTTGTATAGACAGTGACTAAGCCACTTGGTCACAAAGAAAGATAAAAGTCAATGACAATTCTTCTGTACTTATACCTGTCGAATTCAGGTATTTTGTACTTAGAATTGAAATCAACCCATCTTCACCATCGTAGCTAATTGGTAGTTTGTTACTTGGCATTCAATTAATGATAAATTTTGCACATTTAGTCGTGTTTTTCATATTCAAATAAGCCATATATATATTTGATACATTAATGTCTGGATTCTCTTAACGACCTCGGGATCAGAGCCCCAGGCGAAATCACACATAGACAAGAGCTTGGGTCCGGCCGGGAATCGAACCCTGGTCGGCAAGCTTGTATAGACAGTGACTAAGCCACTTGGCCACGAAGAAAGATAAAAGTCAATGACAATTCTTCTGTACTTATACCTGTCGAATTCAGGTATTTTGTACTTAGAATTGAAATCAACCCATCTTCACCATCGTAGCTAATTGGTAGTTTGTTACTTGGCATTCAATTAATGATAAATTTTGCACATCTTTACGTGTTTTTCATATTCAAATAAGCCATATATATTTTTGATACAATAATGTCTGGATTCTCTTAACGACCTCGGGATCAGAGCCCCAGGCGAAATCACACAGAGACAAGAGCTTGGGTCCGGCCGGGAATCCAACCCTGGTCGGCAAGCTTGTATAGACAGTGACTAAGCCACTTGGCCACGAAGAAAGATAAAAGTCAATGACAATTCTTCTGTACTTATACCTGTCGAATTCAGGTATTTTGTACTTAGAATTGAAATCAACCCATCTTCACCATCATAGCTAATTGGTAGTTTGTTACTTGGCATTCAATTAATGATAAATTTTGCACATTTAGACGTGTTTTTCATATTCAAATAAGCCATATATATTTTTGATACATTAATGTCTGGATTCTCTTAACAACCTCGGGATCAGAGCCCCAGGCAAAATCACACATATATATATACATACATATATATACATATATACATATCACTTTTGAGGGGATAACTCTAGATCGTGTTAGCCTTCCAATTTTTATCATATAATTTAAGAGGTCGGTGTCTTTTGCCATTCTGCAGTTAAGTTGCCACTTTCCACAGTTGTTTAACTACCAGTAAACATGGGGAATAAAGCAAGATACATAAAGAATAACGCTTCATTTTATAATCAAACCTTTCGATGGTAAGGGAAACGTTCAAGTTTCTGGCTCGTGAGCATCTTTCTCTGCATGAATTATCAAGAAAACGAAATTAAAGAGCTTTACTACCTCATTGCCCCTTATCCCAGCCTCCTTATTTTCGATTCTCCATCTTGACAATATTCTCAGCTGAAAGAATTCACCCTAGCAGAAAATCAGCCCTCATCACCTTGCAAGTTTAACAAATAATCTCAAATGTAGTCTCGAAGATGAAGCAAAGCCCTTTAAGAAAGAATGAACAGGAAAGTAATCATAAGAGCAATCCCTTATCCAAAGGGCAATCTCACAGGAACTCTGAAACTAATTACATCTAATCTAGGTCAGCGTGGACTTGGGTGAGAGCTTCGGTGTCATATTTACTTTTCAGTTCATCAGTTATGGTGTTTTATTTCCTTAGCGACGTTTAAAACAATATTTAATGACTTCAATGTAAAAAAGAACTATATTTACCAATTCAACTATCTTTGAAATCTAAAAAGTATTTAGGTACACGTGCCTTAATTTTAGTTAATGAAAAACGTATACGGTTTATTTACCATGCTCCACTTAATTTGAAATGAAAAAGAAATCATTAAAATCGAAAAAAATAATTAATTAGGTCAATGCAACGTATTAGTTTCTATCTCTCTATTCGTATTTTATATTTATTGGACGATACTAAAAGTTTCAGGTCCCCGAATTTAATTAAAGTCTGAAAACAAGGATATATTTAGGTGAAAGACATCCCAATTTATTACATACATTTTGCTGTGTTCATGATGGCGAGATTTCACCAATAAAATTTCAGTGGATGTACAGTAGGTACCTGTAATATTCAAGTATTGCCCTAAAAGTCTTACACTGTAATTACAGATATGTCCCCATCCTTTATCCATTGTTCTCTTTTTTTTTAGTTATACAGTAAAAATTTTCCTTTCGTCATTTATATTTCATAAGGATTTCGGAAAAGGAATTTATTGAAAGAAGGACTTTGAAAAGAATTCCGTTGCACACTGGGTGATACCTCGTTACTTCATCGAAAAAAAAATCACTTCATGGTCAAAATATATTTCAGAAAAAGTTCAAATTTCTAGTATTACCATTTGATATCGAGAGCACACGTAATCGCGTTCATTATATTCCGACGATGAATTCAGGAAGGAATTGATCCATTTGCCCTCTCAATTAAGGCGAATGTAAACATAACAGAATTTATTGGCACTTTGCTCGATGGACATACGATATTCAAGAGGGAGCAATATCAAACTACACATAGAGGTGAGGCTATTTTTTTTTTAGTAATTTTTATATCAAATTTCATTCCATACATTCCCTGTTAAAAGTTTATCAGAGGAAAATTTCCCATTCAAATGCTATTGTATTTTACGTGCAATAGTATATAATTATTGTAGAGTTGATATTCATAGCTTGATAAGTAAGACCCAGGAAGATTACGTTTCGAAGAAAACATTTCCTTTTTATTTCCATGGAAATTATTATGCTAAAGTGGAACTATTTCATATGGATGATTAGTGTACCAATGCTTAACGGTTAGAGACACACGATGTAGGAGATCATATTTACGAGGCTTTCAATTGGGAAAATACAACGTTATTGCAAGCGATAAATGCTTCTTAAAAATATTTGGTTGGATTTCTTTTGCTATATATGTTACGTTGTTAATTGTTTTGGTAAAGTCTTAAAAGTACATTGATGCGTAAACTTTTTCCATTTTAACAGTGAAAGCATTGTTCTTATCATTCATCACGTTTAATAATTGGCTATTTTCGGATGATAAATTCACCTTTATTGGTATATCTTGCCCAAGAATAATACCTCTGAATCAAAGGCTCTAACAACGATTACTATTTTGGTACCTTCTCAAGTTATGCAGGGTAAAAAACACATCTTTGCCCCTCTCCGCTTCTCTTCACCAATACTCACATAACGTCCTAATTTAAAATTGACAGGCCACATTAATTGTGTAACTTTGTCAAAAAAGAAGAGTAGTACAAGTTGCTTTATAAAAGTACAATTCATTCGCAAATCTACTTAAATAAGCTATACTTTTTACAGGGATTATATTTGTAACATACAAAATTTGCTCAAAGAGTTTGAAAAAGGCCTTCGTTCACCCAAGGGCCAGCCGCCCATGACCTACAGCAAGGGCCAGCCAGCCTTTCATAACTGTACCCAATATTAGCAGCCGAGAGGAAGGCACCTTGGTCCGAACCCTAAAGCTATATATGACGTTTCTAGTTTCGGGATTTGTCCTCTCTACAATCTTAAATCTACAATCTTACATCTGAGGGAAAAAAAAATAATAGTAAAAGGAAAATCATTACGTATTCTATCAGTATATCAGTAGCATTTAAAAGTTCAGTTTGTGCGTGTGAGTTTTCTTTTAAACGAATGATCGAAAAAAAACCGTTTTATCCAATTTCTCACTCTTTTCTTATCTTTACTGTATTTTTCATTCCCCTATGCCTATTTCTACAATTGAAAAAACAAAAGGTTAACGGCATCGATTTCTGAAGAAAATAATGGAGAGGAGTCGTGGAGGACTAAAAAAGTTTTCAGTTCAAGATATAGATTTCCATTATCACAGTTCTGCTGAAGATATCGACTTCCATTATCACAATTTTTGCTAAAGATCCAAACGCTCTTCGTCGTATTTTTTGAAGTAAAAAAAATATGCAAATTTTCCAGTTTTTAATAAATAGTGTTGCATCCATTGAAAATTCGAAAACTTTTAGCTGTGCTGCACACCAAGACAATGTAAAAGTGCGCACACGTAGAAGTGCCTTAATTTGTTCTCACATCTACATACATACAAACAGGCGGAAGGATGTCTGAATTCTTTGTTCTGTAGCGGACTAGTAAAGGCTGATGATACACACACACACACACACACACACACATATATATATATATATATATATATATATATATATATATATATATATATATATATATATATACCAGGAAGGTACATAAGATATAATGTAAATTGTTGGGTTGCGATAATCGCAATTGATTATAAGCAACAACTATTTCTCTTCACCAGCTATTCCAACAGAACTCCAAATATCTAGATACGTTGTTATTTTAGGAAACGAGTTACCAAGTTTTTTCTAATGTTTTTTCAGTAAATTGCCCAACCATGTTTTCTCTGCGTAGAGACCATCCCTGCCTTGAAGTGTCTCTCTCAGGTAGCGGGGAAGACTGAAGCCACTTCGTGACTTCCCCTAACATTCTTCTCTGTTTATCTTGGTAGGGAAGGAAAGGGTCCATCATTCACAAAAACTATTTTGGAAGGGCAGCGTCGTCAATAAAGTCCGAAGCTAATGTAAACAAACTAACAGGAGAGAAAAGTAACGGAAACGAATGGGTTATTCAGAAAGGGGGTGAAACCCCATGAATGAGGCAAAAAGGCCTGAAATTTTCACCCATTATTTCATTTTCATAATTTGTACTTCTTTGATGTGAGCTAAAAAAATAACTCAATTTCTTTCTTCTCTTCTTGGCTGACCACCGAAACAACAGAACCTTCACTAGGAGCATTCATCTCAAGTGTGGCCGAGTTTGCCGCCCCCCCCCCCCCCCCCCCCCCGCGCCAAAAAAAAAAAAAAACCTCAACCTCCATAAACTAAATTCAAGAACGACATAGAATTATGACGTCACTACGGTTTCTCAGAGATCTGTGGTGACAAAAAAGTTTTATTTTTAGACTGGTACAACTACGTATATCGTTTGTCTCCAAAATGTATAGCGTTTACTCAAGTAAAAAACAAAAAACACATGAAAAAAATACACACATCTATAAAATTCTTAATACGTCAAACATACTTGGTTCCATCTTTCACTTGATGAGTTTCACATTCTGTTCTCAAGTATTTGGGAAAAAAAATATTACATCGACACTCACACCCAGATATTTGATTTTGTTTTCTCGGAAGGCCAATTTCTACAGGAAGCATAAAACCCCAAACTATTATCGTAGCATACAGTAACACAAAACAAGTTCAACTTTTCGAACAACTTTTCTTTCAGTGGTCCCTCAAACTATCATGATTTTTTTTTTTTCATAGGATTTAATCCAAATTCTGGATGATCACAAAGCAACTTTCAAACTAACCCGCATGATTGATACAATGCACAATTATTCAATTACTGATTGATGGTCATATTGACTCCTGCAACAAAATATGACAGGTTACCGATTGACAGAAAAAGATACAACAGGTCGAATAAAGGAAGGAGGACTGGAAGAGATACAAGCAGACATTCAAAGATGACAAAGGGAATCCAGTTGTCACAACGAGGTACAATGGTTTGACAAGATTGATGTAAATACAACCATGACAAACATGCGATATAATTTTCTTATTCCACCGAGCGGGTTTATCATAAAGCGAGTAAAATGTTTTTATCATTGATCTACCAAAGGAAATGTTTATCATAAATTACATGAACTATAAGTTGGTATCTAAAGGAATCCCGATCAAAAATTCAGTTTTCAATTATTTTGAAGTAATACGGGTTGAATATCTTTCTGATGCAAAATGAAATAGTCACAGTGATTACGTAGAGAGTAAGTTTCGATATTCCTATCCTAATTATATTTTTCTTTTCGAGTTACGAAGATCCATTCGTCTTAGAAGACAGAATTTAACCATTATTCATAATTGCAATACAGAAGACCATATGATACAGTATATCCATTTGCTTCGTACAGACGACAATCAAATTCGATAAATTCGGTTGACATACCAACGAAGTTAAACCCCAACCTTTGTTTCTTACGTAAATGCAGACCAAATCCAGATGATTGGATACATCAAACTCCTTCACACACACCAGACATAATCATGACGCATCAAAGAAACAGCCAAAGACAACCTACTAGATGACAAAAGGCTATATATTTAGAGTACCATTTCCTCTAATTTTCCACTCCACTCTCTTTACTAAACATCAAGTTCAACTGTAAATGCAACCTCAAAATCTAACCTGCAGTTTACGAATATACTGAATTAATTAGGATATACATCTGCATTAACCCGATAGATGACCTGTACCCCTTCATAATATAGTAATTTAGTACAGATTTTTTTTAATAAGGCTTCTATCACCCATTTGCTCTTTTGAAATTATTGAGTAATAGTGAAATTAAATACAGCCCAGTAAAAGTCAAATCCCAAATCTTGTATAGTAGTAGGTTGGCCAGGGCACCAGCCGCCCGTTGAGATACTACCACTAGAGATGTATTGGATCCTTTGACTGGCCAGACAGTAATGCATTGGATCCCTCTCTCTGGTCACGGCTTATTTTTTTCTTTGCCTACACTTACACAGAATAGTCTGGCCTATTCTTTACATATTCTCGTCTTTCCTCATACACCTGACAACAATGAGATACTTAACACTTCTTCACCCAAGGGGTTAATTACTGTACTGCAATTTGTTCAGTGTACTTTCCTCTTGGTAAGGGTAGAAGAGACTC
>NC_090746.1:25743872-25761372 GCF_036898095.1 Palaemon carinicauda
ACATAAATTAAAACACAATGAGACAAGCATTGACAGGCTTTCACAAGTTATCATCATGAGGGGAAAGAGATAATGACAAAAAAAAAAAAAAAAAAAAAAAAAAAAACACCATATATACCATTACAGTATACCAGCATGTGTGATACCCGCGCAGTACACCAGGATTCGATCTTGTGGTTTTTCGGGTTGGAACAGTGATAACAAGAACTTTCAAGCTATAATACTGATTATAATAACCGTGCTGTATTTAGGTTCTACACTTAGTATCGAAATCAACCGATCGCCTACCATATATTTCAGTCCTTTATTCAAATTACAAATACATCAATTTAGAATTACCTTTACTTTGGAAATATGTACTTCTGGAGGAAATTATGTAAGACAACTGCACCCTACAGTCCCGGAAACTATGATATGCCCTTTTGAACGCGACGTAAGTACATTGAATTATACACTCAACTATCATGAGAGGTAAGATTTGATTTTTATTATTTTACATTGGAAGTCAGTTGTTAAATGATGCAGATAGAAAATACCTTAAATAAAGACACCATACTCAGTTCTGATTGTGCTGTATTGAGAGAGAGAGAGAGAGAGAGAGAGAGAGAGAGAGAGAGAGAGAGAGAGAGAGAGAGAGAGAGAGAGAGAGAATATTTTGATTTATGAATTTAGGCTATGTGGCTTGTCGCTGAAGACTGGGAGGCGAGAGCTTGAGTGCAGCCTGGAAAAAACCCCACTTGCTCTACATAGTAAAAGTTATGAGGTGGACAACAAGATGGAAGGAAGAGGGGACAGAGGTATAGCAGAAGAATAATAAGTAAGTGGTGCTAATGGCAGAATTGACTCTGCAGTCTTAATTATTGCTGAAATTGCACTGTAAGGGGTGCACTGACAGAATGACAGGATTGGAGACTTTATCTAATCATTTGTCTTAGTGATTTACTCAGTGATTCAGATTACAAGGACTAGTGTGGGACAGGAAATGGTTGACTGAAGCCTTTTTTAGGTCAGGCTCTCAACAGTATTTTCTCCGAGACCAAAGTAACAGGTGATGTAGTTTAGTGTCATCATTAATATCAATTTCGTGCTTTTCATTGAATTCTGTATAAGTGTCTGTGTTCATAATATTTAAAAAACAGGCAAGAATGTTCTCGTGCTAGGTCTTCATTAAATCTAAATCATCAAAGATGGTCACCATAGTCACAGCAGAGATTGTGAGAAAAATAAGCCCCACCCCTGGAGACGTCATAGCCAATCATGTCTCCTGCGATAATGGCGGTCACAACACATTCCCTTAAAGTGATTGTAAGTTAGTATAGTTTGAAATTTGTAAGGGGATATATTGTAACCACTGTTAACGTGGGAGACAATAGGATTGGCTATGGCGTTATCAGGGAGAAGGGGCTTATTTCGTCATGCATCTTTGCGGCGACTTGACAAGTATATGTGCAGCCACGAAAAAATGTAGTTTTTTCATATTTACTCTTCAAGGGGAGAAAATTTTAATATTTTGGAAAAAAGGGCTTTCCATATTCAAATTAAGTGGAAATTTGAATAAATCGAGTCTTGAAACCTACAGCCCCTTACAAGGAACATTTCTTGTGTGAATCGATTTAGTTCCCAGAGGTTTGAATCACTCTTGCCCAGAGTTGGAGAAACTTCTGCGAAGAGATGAAGTGTTTGATTCGTACAAGTTGATTAACTTTCCGTATCAGCACCATCTTAACAGTTGAGAAACGTTTCGCATATTTCTGGTTACTGTTTATACAACGTAATGATATCTCTAATTCATTTGGCAGAAGTGGATTCGTAAACTGGCTTCACATGTTTATAACTCATCTATAGAAGTAATATTTACCAACGATGCACTGGTTACACAACATAGTTACCAGTTTAATCCAGAGGAATGAGGTGAAAGTTTATTATTAAAATAATTGGTAAAATAAATCGCATGTAAATCCCAATTTAGGCGTTAATGAGACTAGCCTGATATATAAAACTTCCAGCAAATGATTTGGCTTGGATTTTTAAGTAATTTCTTTAGTTAAAATAAATAAAAATAAGTAAATTCTTTTGCTAGAAGAAGCTACGGTAAGCAGCTCTTCTAGGAGAAGGACATTGCAAAATCAAGTTTTGGGTAGTACCATAGCCTCTGTACCATGGTCTTCCACTGTCTTGGGGTAGAGTTCTCTTACTTGAGGGTACACTCGGGCACACTATTCTACCTTATTTCTCTATATTTTGTTTTGTTAGAGGTTTTATAGTTTATATAGGAAATATTCATTTGGATGTTGTTACTGTTCTTAAAATATTTCATTTTTCCTTGTTTCCTTTCCTTGCTGGGCTGTTTTCCCTGTTGGAGTCCCTAGGCATATAGCATCTGCTTTTTGAACGAGGGTTATTGCTTAGCAATTGATAATGATATAATATAATAAAATTCTTATAGCAGTTGCTTAAGCACAAGCAAAGGCTTAAACGTTATCAGCAATTACTCCATTCCCTACGAATAAAACATAATTGCTTTTGTTTCCCTGCAATTGCTTAAAAGTTTAAGGCAGCTCCCTAGGTGCTTGAAATTATTGTGAACTGGACCTGATGGCAACGTTTCTGAAGAAACCCGCTGGAAAGGCCCATATATGGATGAAATTATCCAAATTTGAGAACGAAATAAGGAAATATGCTCAAGAGAAATGGTCTGAAAAATAAGTTTCAATACGCAATTGGAGCAATTGATTCAAAAATTTCAAAATCATGGTGATGGATATATAAATATCTGTAAGAAAGTAGTTACAAGCAGTAATGTTCAATGCATTTTCAATTCTGAAGGATTCACTAGCATCGACGTTCAGTGATCAGGAAGTATGAGTAGGATTTTGAAGGACTCCGGCATCCATAATATAATGATCAATCTCAATGATAATAGTAATAACTTTCTTTTGCGTGTGGGCGATTGGTATTATTTATGAAATTGGTTAATGATTCCAATGAGAAGTGGAGACACTCCAGAGAAGAGTCGCTAAAATAAGATATTTTGTAGGGAAAGTGTGATTATTGAAAGGTGTTCTGGGTAGCTGAATTTTCTATTTTGCAATGTGAAGTTAATAATTATATATGTAATTTTCTCCAACGTAGATAAGTTCTGGAGGATGAAGAGTTTCCTTTTGACGAGGAAATAAATAATAATGCTGAGTAAGACTTTTGTGCATATGCAGCAGGTACACTTAGGAAAGATAAAAAGGAAAGAAATTACAGCATAGTTTAAAGAAAGTGGGTTTTTAGTTGAACTTTATCTATTACTTTTTGATACATTTTCTTTGACGTAAATTGTATCTAATATCCAAAAGCACCAATAAAAAAATTAATTAGTACATGCTCGCACTGAATATTAATTCAAAGGCTGAAATATTTTGTATTTGTTTCCATATTAATATTAGTTATTTACTAACGGTCAAGTATTTCTAGTTGCTGTTGTTCAAGAAGTACTATCCCTTGCAATTCAACAGTGGTCAAATAAAACGAGTTTCCTCTGTTTCTGGTAAATTTGGAGAAGCCGTTTTCCTTTTCACAGATGATTATTATTATTATCATCATCATCATCATTATCGTCATCTTTCTTATTATTATTGAAAGTGATTGCTGCCTCAGTGGCGTTAATTTTGTAATTAACTTTTCTATTGTTCTTATTATCTTTTTCTCTTCATTTGAACAATCCGCCAGTAACTGGGAAAGGGACATATCAATAGGAAGGTGATGAAGACCATATCATTCACAATTTGTCTTTAATATATCACAACACATTGTAAAAGTACAGATAATATGTACAAAGTATAAAACACTATCACAATGTTAGTGCACACAAAGTAATGGTCACTTTTGTACAAAAAATTATAAATTACGTGGAGTTAAGTTTAACACATCCATCGACTCAACCAGTTTCGAGCAGTGAGAAGGTTTTCTGCTCATTGTCAAGGGTGAACTGAAATGCAGGTGTTGTTTTGATGGCTTATATACAGAGTCCTGCTTCGACATTCCCTCTTCAGTGGTCAAGAACCGCCCTAGGGTTGGAGACCATTAATCCTAGTAGGTGGTGGCCTCTGCCTCGCCGGGATGTTTGGTGGGACTATTGACTCTGGTTCTGTCAGGAGATAATCCCTGTTTTGACTTTCGGCTATATCAGTCCTGTCATAGTTGTTATTGCCTGGACTATTGTTGGGGATGGACCTTATACATGTTGGCAATAAGGTCCCTTCTTGCGTGGTGTTGAGGTTAGGTCATTGTTGTTGAATAAAAAGAGCTTCCATTATCCGGAGACGTCTGCTGTCAGGGGCACGGCCGATGATGGTTACATTTTTCACTATATGCTCCCTTGTTGTCTTGAAATTATGTTTTTGGAGGCAATGCATTTTTATTGCACCCTGTTGCACGTGGCAAGATAATCTCTTAGAAAGACGCATCGTCGTCATCCCGATGTAGGTGCCAGGACATTCCTGGACAGGGCATTTATATCGGTACACTACGTTCGTCTTTTTCAAGTAATCTTGCATGGCAGGGGCAGGGTTGTTTTTCATTATCAAGTCTCGTGTTTTTGCTGATTGGTAATAAATTATGAGGTTGATTTCAGTATCCTCTGCCGTGGCAAAAACGTTGTTTTTTATTATATTTTTCATAATCTTTTCTTCTTCTTTGTAGTTTACGCTCATAATGCCTTTATAGTATAGATTTATTTTTGCTGGCGTGTTGGTATCATCAGGGCCTTCATTCTGGTACTATTTCTTGATTTCTTTTTTAATTTGCCGATTAATGTCCTTATTCGTGAAGCCATTATTCACCAGAATTTTAGTAACTCTGTCAAGTTCCTCGTGGGTGCCTCTCCACGAAGAACAGTGAGAAATGGCTCTCCGAATAAAAGCCTTAATGGTGGCAGTTTTATACCGACTAGGGCACTCGCTGTCATCATTCAGACATAGGCCGAGATTTGTTGGTTTTACGTACACCGAGGTATTAAAGCTATTATTGCTTGTTTCTGTAAGGACATCAAGAAAGGGGAGACGTCCTTGGAGGCTGTGCTCTAGGGTGAACCTGAGCGAGCTGCATTCCTCGAAAATTCGGCGAAGTTCTTCTATGCTCTCCTGATTGGCCGTTTTTATGAAAGTATCGTCAATTTTTTGTACAAAAGTGACCATTACTTTGTGTGCACTAACATTGTGATAGTGTTTTATACTTTGTACATATTATCTGTACTTTTACAATGTGTTGTGATATATTAAAGACAAATTCTGAATGCTATGGTCTTCATCACCTTCCTATAGATATGTCCCTTTCCCAGTTATTGGCGGATTGTTCAAATGAAGAGAAAAAGATAATAAGAACAATAGAAAAAGTTAATTACAAAATTAACGCCACTGAGGCAGCAATCACTTTCAATAAAAACCTGTTTAAAAGAGGGTCTACTCCCGAAATATTATTATTATTATTATTATTATTATTATTATTATTATTATTATTATTATTATTATTATTATTATTATTATTATTATCTAATCCACTATCATAGTTGGAAAAGCAAGACATTATAAGTCCCATTAGGGCTCCAACAAGGATAAATTGCCCAATGAGGAAAGGAAATAGGGAATAAACTATATGACAAGTAATTAATAAAGAAAATCAAATATCCTAAAATAGATTTGTCACGTAAAAACTATGATGAGTGACTAATGACAGCCCGTTCAACATAAAAACAATTCGTTGCAAGTTCCACTGCTTCAACTGCCTGATTAGGAAGATCATTCCACAATCTGATCATAGGTAGAATATAGCTTCTAGAATATAGTGTAGCAGTGAGCCTTATGTTGGAGAAGGCAGGACTCAATGGAAAATCTTATGCAACTTGGACAAAGAACTAACTGAACGGCAGTGCAAGAGATTAATTTCCAATTCAAGAAAAATAAATTCAATAGACCATGAATTTTTGTTCATCAAGAATTTCTTAATTAGTGGAAGTAATTATTACTTGAGTTGAATAGAGCAACATGTAAAGTGTAGTCAGTATTAGATATCTTATTGAATATGTGATGAATTTCAATTCATTCCATATCTATGACAGTTTACTTAACGGAATAATGGTCATTCTTTCTCGTTCCATTTGATCAAATTCAATTAACTGAATGATAAGTAAACCATGCTTTTTTTATTTCTTAATCTTTTCGTTAGCTACGTATCCCAATCATCTACATTTGTATTCTTTCGGTCGAACAAGATAAAATCATGAAATACTATCTGGATAGAATAATCACAAGATAATACTTCTCAGTTAAGGTAAAATCTTTCACCTCAACAACCGAGTGATTACATAGAATGAGAGAATGCGCTTTGGCTAAGTGGTTCTAAGACGTTTAACAAACCTAAAGAACTTATCCATAAACTCTTTAGTTGTTTCGTGGCGGCTTTAATTGAATTACTTATTACCCAGTAATAATTGCTTTTAGTTTCCATTTCCTTCAGTTTGGTTGGGATTCCTGAAAGACTTCCAATGATTTAGCTTTAACATTTCTGAATGAGATGTTATCGAAATTAAATGTGTGCATATATATATATATATATATATATATATATATATATATATATATATATATGTATAGCATTTATAACAAGAGTTATCATCACATGTGGTAATGACAACGAAAATGATAGAATAAGAATAATAGTGATCACACCAGTAGCTAAAAATGTATTTACTGAACTTGAAATTGATAATGTATGCGTGAATGATACTGTGAATATCATCACTACATCGGATCGAAGATAAAAGAATAAGAAACACTACCATCGACTGTGGAAGTTTCACATAAAAGCTGACCTCATTTTTGTAACAGAATACCAATCGAACTGTGAATAGCTCCATTGCCAGGCAAGTCAAGAATAGATTAGATAAGGCTATTGACATAATGGTGCGATATTTTAACGGTGTCTTTGAGGCCCTGGAAAAGCATTAACTAGTTCAATCAACCCACTATTATTGTTATCTATTATATTTTAATATCATATTCACTCGACCTTTGTTGCTTAATAATTGAACAAAAAGGAACGTTACGTGCGTCAGTGATACATTCTCTTACATGGCCATATGTCACAAACTTTGCAATCAGCTACCCTGGTGGAGAGGAGATGATTTACATTGAAGTAAAAATAAAACAATTGATTTTGAAAGGTATATGTAAAGCGGAGACGATATAAAGTTACATCTCTCTCTAAAGCCTTATTGGCAAGGTCAATGTCTAGATTTGTTACAATTCAGATGTATAGGGTCGAATCCTTACCCGGGTAGAAGCACTTATATAATAAATAACCAGACGGGTATTTATTTCCAAGATGCAGTGAGTTCCATGTTGAAATGTTTGTCGCTCGACATTTGAAAAATGAAAATCATATCTGTTATTACCAATTTCTCATACTTCCATAAGACCACACGTTACAAACTTCTCAGTCGGCTATCATGGCGGATATGGGATGATAAAGAATATTTTGAGTAAATAATGTCGGAATTTGACAGAAAATTTGTGGAGCAAAGTAGAAATACGCGTCTAATTCTCTTAATGGCATAATTGGAAGTTCGAATCCTAATCTGGGAGAAGCACTTACCATAACATGATTTTTTCCTCTGGTATACTAAAATCTGTGACTAAATATTTAAAAAGAAAAAATTTAAATCATTTGTGTTAACGACCAAATCATCTCAAACACAAACAAACACGCACTCACACACACACACACTGTATATATATATATATATATATATATATATATATATATATATATATATATATATATATAATATATATATATATATATACACATATATATATATATATACATGTATATATATATATATATATATATATATATATATATATATATATATATATATATATATGCTGTATATATAAAGGAAACTGCATGGAATTTGCTTTAGTGGCTTCAACGTGTTTTCTATACATGAATGATCATATTTTCGTAGTATCTTCAGTCTCCCCGTGAGTCTTTCCTTAATGAAATTATCATTCCATTTTCTCTATTTCATCACTACAGGTTTCGACAATCCTTTGTCTTCATCTAGTCATTGCTAAGTTACAATGTATTAAAGCCAGTCAGGACCACTCTACTATCAGGGTCATGCATGGGCTGGAGTCATCTGACAGCAGCAGAGCTGTTGTTCCTGGGCCACCTCAGGGACGACGTCCAAGTACTTCCCACTTTACTTCGAGCCAACTTTCCGATTAGGGTAGAGTGTAGTTAGATTCTTGTTGACTGTTCAACCAGGGCCTTTGGAAGGCATGCTTACAGCTTCAGCTATCATGAGCCTAACATAGTTGCCCTCCTTCCGAACGATTTGGGTTTCGTCATTTAGCTCTTTAAGGGAGGGTTTCCGATCGTGGGTACCGATGTAATATTGGTATATTGCACATTGATTTCTGTGGAATAACATACATCTCACTTTACTTACTAATAGCGGCCCTGGTAATGAGGAACAGTCACGCTCCCGTAGGACCAAATGAAGAGTGTACAAATGTAGTCTAAAAATTTTCACCCTACTACCACACTCTGAAGACATATGCTGGACCACAGAAATTATGGGCAATACACCAACATTACATCAATATCCACAACCTGAAACCCTCCCTGAAGTAGTTAACAGAACTCGGAACGTTCACAATGAGAGCAACTAGAGTAGGCCATAATAACTGAAGGCCTTCATAAAACATTCAACAAAAATCTAACTACACTCAGAGTAAAGTGGGAAGTAATAAGGCCTCTTCCGTAGAAACATATCATCCCAAAGATTGTTCTGATATACCAGATGACCCTAGCCTATATATGACCCTGACAACGGAACCGTCTTGACCGATTAATCTGCAAAAGGAAAGGTCTTTGTAATGGTGCAAGCCTACACATGTGTTTGATTGTTTGCCTGTGTGTGTGTATAAATTTTCATGGTCCAGGATCTGGGCACCAAAAAAATATGTTATATATTATGGCTGAAAAATTAAATAACCTCCCGAATTCCAAACTCACCTGTTTGTTTTTACATAAATCTGTTACACTTGAATAATACCCGAGCTCTAAGAGTTATATAACTTCCATACGGCAATATATAAAAACATTGAACATTCAAAGGTCTCTTACGTACACTCAAAACAAACTGGGTAATTATTATTAAGAACTATTCAAAACAACCTCTTACTGCATTTCTTAAACAGGGATAAGAGAGACCTCTGAGAGAAATACTGGCGATCGAAATAATACACTCTTTACAAAAATATATATATTCCATAAAAATTTACAACATTGATACGGAAAATTATCACTAAGATGAATCACACAAAATATTAAATCTCAACAAAACCTTAGTCTAAGACAAGAAAAGATACTTATGAAAACTAACAATCACTTGTTTCACTGGATATTAATTCATAAAAATATTTAATCTTGATAATTTATCACAATAGTTAACTTTGAACACACTAATAATTAAACTCTTATCGAAATTTACATAATAGGAACTGAAAAACTCTTTTGGATCACATGATGTAACCGAACAGTTAAGCCAAAATAAATACACTTCATTGTTTTCACCTAAATCTCACAGGGCCAGTTTATATAAAAAATTTATATAATACCAGCACATACAATAACACAATAAATTTGAAATCAGCTTCAAAGTTTCATTAATGATTGAACACACTACATACGATTTATGGTGGGTAAAACACTTATTCACTTTGGAGAGGGCACACACTCAAGGCACTTGAGGAGAGAAGATGTTGGCTCTTTCACTGAGACAGGCTGGATCTCTTCTGCTGCTATGTATTCCTAGGGGCACTTATATATTGAATTAGTAACTTCTAGATTATTCTAAAGAGATTATTCTCAGTTGCTAAATGAGTCTATCGAACAGGATATCCAACCTCGCTTGCAAGACAACCCTCTCTCAGCTAGCTCCGCCCACCTCAGTCCTCGGAATAATGAAAAAAAAGATGAAACTAACTCTGGGGTTCTCAAGAACATTCTAAACACGTGGAAAATATAAGAATTGCGTATTCTCTCAAAACAATGACGCAATACCTCGTATAAACATTGAAAAAATTACAAAAGCCCTCGTTCATACAGCACACTTAATCAAGATGGCATAAAACTCCGTAACAAAATATGTGATATACAAAGTTAATTCTTAAAAATAACGTAAATTTACATAAACAGACTTGAATAAAAAATACAATGAAATGATCGATGAAGGTCTTATGCAAATTACATAAAATTACTTATACCTACATGAGAGAAGCTCACCTTATTAGCTGGCTATAGACCTCATAAATACATAAATAAAATACATGAATAAAATATTTACTCTACACTAGACCAGCTTTGTAAGATAGCTCCCCTAAAAAAATATTATTCATTCCAGGCCTGAATCCATTGATTCAGCCTGTAATATTAATCTGCAATCACGTTATCTTTACCTGATATATGCTTTACATTAATACAATATGGTTGCATACATAATGACCACCTAGTTAATCTTTGATTATCATTCTTCATCTTATTAACTAAACTTAAAATATTGTGATCCGACTAGATTGTAATTTCTTCATTCCATGGTCGATTTACATAAATTTCGAATTTGTTTATTGGTGTGACTAGTACCAGTAGTTCCTATATATATATATATATATATATATATATATATATATATATATATATATATATATATATATAATTTTCGAGGGGATAACTCTAGATCGTGTTAGCTTTCCAACTTTTATCAAATAATTTAAAAGGTCGGTGACTTTTGCCATTCTGCAGTTAAGTTGCCACTTTCCACAGTTGTTTAACTACTAGTAAACATGGGGAATAAAGCAAGATAAATAAAGAATAATGCCTCATTTTATAATCTAACCTTTCGATGGTAAGTTAAACGTCCAAGCTTCTGGATCGTGAGCATCTTTCTCTGTATGAATTATCAAGAGAACGAAATTAAACATCTTTACTAGCTCATTGCCCCTCATCCCAGCCTCCTTATTTTCGATTCTCCATCTTGACAATATTCTCAGTTGAAAGAATTCACCCAAACAGAAAATCAGCCCTCATCACCTTGCAAGTTTAACAAATAATCTCAAATGTAGCCTCGAAGATGAAGCAAAGCCCTTTTAGAAAGAATGAACAGGAAAGTAATCATGAGAGCAATCCCTTATCCAAAGGGCAATCTCACAGGAACTCTGGAACTAAGTACGTCTAATCTAGGTCAGCGTGGACTTAGTTGAGAGCTCCGGTGTCATATTTACTTTTCAGTTCATCAGTTATGGTGTTTTATTACCTTAGCGACATTTAAAACAATATTTAATGACTTCAATGTCAAAAAGAACTATATTCACGAATGCAACTATCTTTGAAATCTAAACAGTATTTAGGTACACGTGCCTTAATTTTAGTTAATGAAAAACGTATAAGGTTTATTCACCATGCTCCACTTCATTTGAAATAAAAAAGAAATCATTAAAATAAAAAAAATAATTAATTAGGTCAATGCAACGTATAAGTTTCTATCTCTCTATTCGTATTTTATATTTCTTGGACGATACTTAGAGTTTTAAGTCCCCGAATTTAATTAAAGTCTGAGAACAAAGATATATTTACGGGAAAGACATCCCAATTTATTACATACATTTTGCTGTTTTCATGATGGCAAGATTTCAGCAATAAAATTTCAATGGATGAACAGTAGGTACCTGTAATATTCAAGTATTGCTCTAAAAGTCTTACACCGTAATTACAGGTAATATGTCCCCATCCTTTATCCATTTTTCTCTTTTTTTAGTTATACAGTAAAATTTTTCCTTTCGTCATTTATGTTTCATAAAGATTTCGGAAAAGGAATTTATTGAAAAAAGGACTTTGAAAAGAATTCCGTTGCACTCTGGGTGATACGTCGTTACTTCATAAAAAAAAATCACTTCATGGTCAAAATATATTTCAGAAAAAGTTCAAATTTCTGGTATTACCATTTGATATCGAGAGCACACGTAATCACGTTTATTATATTCCAACGATGAATTCAGGAAGGAATTGATCCATTTGCTCTCTCAATTAAGGCGAATGTAAACATAACAGAATTTATTGGCCCTTTGCTCGATGGATATACGATATTCAAGAGGCAGCAATATCAAACTACACATAGAGGTGAGGCTATTTTTTTTAGTAATTTTTATATCAAATTTCATTCCATACATTCCCTGTTAAAAGTTTAGCAGAGGAAATTTTCTCATTCAAATGCTATTGTATTTTATTGTATTGATATTCATATCTTGATAAGTAAGATCCAGCAAGATTACGTTTCGAAGAAAACATTTCCTTTTTATTTCCATGGAAATTATTATGCTAAAGTGGAACTATTTCATATGGATGATTAGTGTATCACTGCTTAACGGTTAGAGACACACGATGTAGGAGATCATATTTACGAGGCTTTCAATTGGGAAAATACAACGTTATTGCAAGCGACAAATGCCTCTTAAAAATATTTGGTTTGATTTCCTTTGCTATATATGTCACAGCCTTAATTGTTTTGGTAAAGTCTTAAAAATACATTGATGCGTAAACTTCTTCAATTTTACAGTAAAAGCATTGTTCTTATCATTCATCACGTTTAATAATTGGGTATTTTCGGATGATAAATTCACCTTTATTGGTATATCTTGCTCAAGAATATACCTCTGAATCAAAGGCTCTAACAACGATTACTATTTTGGTACCTTCTCAAGTTATGCAGGGTAAATAACGTATCTTTGCCCCTCTCCACTTCCTTCACCAATACACACATAACGTCCTTTAAAATTGACAGGCCACATTACTTGTGTAACTTTGTCAAAAAAAAAAAAAATATATATATATATATATATATATATATATATATATATTATATATATATATATATATATATATATATATATATATATATATATATATATATATATATATATATATATATACATGGAGAGTAGTATAAGTTGCTTTATAAAAGTACAATTCATTAGCAAATCTACTTAAAAGGAATTACATTTGTAACCTACAAAATCTGCTCAAAGAGTTTCAAAAATGCCTTCGTTCACCCAAGGGCCAGCCGCCCATGACCTACAGAAAGGGCCAGCCAGCCTTTCATAACTGTACCCAATATTAGCAGCCAGGAGGAAGGCACCTTGGTCCGAACCCTAAAGCTATATATGACGTTTCTAGTGTCGGGATTTGCCCTCTCTACAATCTTACATCTGAGGTAAAAAAAATAATAGTAAAAGGAAAATCATTACGTATTCTATCAGTATATCAGTAGCATTTAAAAGTTCAGTGTGTGCGTGTGAGTTTTCTTTTGAACGAATGATCGAAAAAAAACGTTTTAATCAATTTCTCACTCTTTTCCTATCTTTACTGTATTTCTTTCATTCCCCTATGCCTATTTCTACAATTGAAAAGTTAACAAAAGGCTAACGGCATCAATTTCTGAAGAAAATAATGGAGAGGAGTCGTGGAGGACTAAAAAAAGTTTTCAGTTCAAGATATATATTTCCATTATCACATTTCTGCTGAAGATATCGACTTCCATTATCACAATTTTTGCTAAAGATCCAAACGCTCTTCGTCGTATTTTTTGTTTTCTACTTGAAAGTATTGTTGAAGTAAAAAAGAAAAAAAAAAAAAAAAAAAAAAAACAAGCACATTTTCCAGCTTTTAATAAATAGTGTTGCAGCCCTTGAAAATTCGAAAACTGTTTTAGCTCTGCTGCAGGCCAAGACCAATCTATAAGTGCGCACACGATGAAGTGCCTTAATTTGTTCTCACATCTACATACATACAAACGGGCGGAAGGATATGTCTGAATCCTTTGTTCTGTAGTGGACTAGTAATGGCTGATGATATATATATATATATATATATATATATATATATATATATATATATATATATATATATATACATATATTAATACATATATCTATCTATCTATCTATCTATCTATCTATCTATCTATCTATCTATATAATATATATATATATATATATATATATATATATATATATACCAGGAAGGTACAAAAGATATAATGTAAATTGTTGGGTTGCATAATCGCAGTGGATTATAAGCAAGGACTATTTCTCTTCACCAGCTATTCCAACAGAACTCCAAATATCCAGATATGTTGTTATTTTAGGAAACGAGTTACCAAGTTTTTTTTCTAATGTTTACTCAGTAAATTGCCCAACCATGTTTTCTCTGAGCAGTGACCATCCCAGCCTTGTGTCCTTCTGAAGTAGCGGGGAAGACTGAGGCCACTCCGTGACTTCCCCTAACATTCCTCTCTGTTTATCTTGGTAGGGAAGGAAAGGGTCCACCATTCACAAAATCTATTTTGGAAGGGCAGCGTCCTAAATAAAGTTCGAAGCTAATGTAAACAAACGAATGGGTTATTCAGAAAGGGGGTGAAACCCCACAAATGAGGCAAAGGCCTGAAATTTTCACCGAATATTTCATTTTAAAAATTTGTACTACTTTGATGTGTGCTAAAAAAATAACTCAATTTCTTTCATCTCTTCTAAGCTGACCACCGAAACAACAGAACCTTCACTATGAGCAATCATCTCAAGTGTGGCCGACCCTGTGCCCCCCCCCCCAAAAAAAAAAACCTGACCTCCTAAAACTAAATTCAAGAACGACATCGAATTATGACGTCACTACGGTTTCTCAGCGATCTGTGGCGACATAAAAGTGTTATTTTTAGACTTGTACAACTACGTATATCGTTTGTCTCCGAAACGTATGGCGTTTACTCAAATAAAAAACAAAAAACACAAGAAAAAAATACACATCTATAAAATTCTTAATACGTAAAACATACTTGGTTCCATCTTTCACTTAATGAGTTTCACATTCTGTTCTGAAGTATTTGGGAAAAAAAAAATATCAAATCGACACTCACACCCGGATATTTGATTTTGTTTTCTCGGAAGGCCAATTCCTACAGGAAGCATAAAACCCCAAACTATTATCGTAGCATAAAGTAACACAAAACAAGTTCAACCTTTCAAACAACTTTTCTTTCAGTGGTCCCTCTAACTATCATGATTTTTTTTTTCATGGGATTTAATCCAAATTCTAGGTAACTACAAAACAACTTTCAAACTAATCCGCATGATTGATACAATGCATAATTATTCAATTACTGATCGATGGCCATATTGACTCCTGCAACAAAACATGACAGGTTACCGATTGACAGAAGGAGATACAACTGGTCGAATAGAGGAAGGAGGACTGGAAGTGATACAAGCGGACATTCAAAGATGACAAAGGAAATCGAATTGTCACAACGGTTTGACAAGATTGATGT
This sequence comes from Palaemon carinicauda, assembly GCF_036898095.1. Taxonomy (NCBI): domain Eukaryota; kingdom Metazoa; phylum Arthropoda; class Malacostraca; order Decapoda; family Palaemonidae; genus Palaemon; species Palaemon carinicauda. Next base: position 25,759,303 of record NC_090746.1, read on the forward strand.
AAATACAACCATGACAGACATGAGATATAATTTTCTTATTCCACCGAGCGGGTTTATCATAAAGCGAGTAAAATGTTTTTTATGATTGATCTACCAATGGAAATGGTTATCATAAATTACATGAACTATAAGTTGGTGACAAAAAGAATCCCGATAAAAAATTCAGTTGTCGATTGTTTTGAACTAATACGGGTTGAATATCTCTCTGATGCAAAATGAAATAGTGACAGTGCTTACGTAGACAGTAAGTTTCGATATTATTCCTATCCTAATTATATTCTATTTTCGAGTTACGAAGATCCATTCCTCTTAGAAAACAGAGTTTAACCATCATTCATAATTGCAATACAGAAGACCATATGATACAGTATATTCATTTGCTTCGTATAGGCGTCAATCAAATTCGGTAAATTCGGTTGACATACCACCGTAACTAAACCCGAACCTTTGTTTCTTACGTAAATGCAGACCAAATCCAGATGATTGGATACATCAAACTCCTTCACACACACCAGACATAATCATGACGCATCAAAGAAACAGCCAAAGACAACCTACTAGATGACAAAAGGCTATATATTTAGAGTACCATTTCCTCTAATTTTCCACTCCACTCTCTTTACTAAACATCAAGTTCAACTGTAAATGCAACCTCAAAATCTAACCTGCAGTTTACGAATATACTGAATTAATTAGGATATACATCTGCATTAACCCGATAGATGACCTGTACCCCTTCATAATATAGTAATTTAGTACAGATTTTTTTTAATAAGGCTTCTATCACCCATTTGCTCTTTTGAAATTATTGAGTAATAGTGAAATCAAAGAGCCCAGTAAAAGTCAAATCCCAAATCTTCTATACATAACTGTGACCACACCAGAATAAAACTAAGATTCAGTGCAGCACCACCTTTCTAGTGAATCTCATTAAAGAAAAAAGTCAGGTCTGAGGACTTTCTTCCATTTAAAGTCTATTATTATGGGAGAGCTGTTTATGGAAGCTTTAAAAACAGGCGCTTTATGAGGAGAATTTCACCATAGTGACAGAAAAGAAGTATTTGAAAAGTTTGTCCTGGAATCCTTTATGGTATGGACATGTTTTTTCTTTCAATATCAACTTTTATCTGTTATCAGATATCAATTTCGCCTGAGAAAACGACGGATGTTAACTTTTTTCATAATTATCTCTGGGAAATGGATTTTTCTCTGACAATGTTTTTTATGTTGAACACACCGACGTTACTCTCTCTTCATAGTTTATATATGAGACATCTTACTTTTTATGTACTAAAGTTTATTTCCTTTCCTCACTGGGCCACACTAAACACACCCGGTAAACAGAGGTCCCTCTCTTTCGACGTGAAGATAAACAGAATAAATGTTAGTCGATGTCATCAAGTGAGGAAGCTCTTCAGCAAAGAGGGTGAAACGGGATCAAATAAAAAGGTCCAGTAAAGAAGACAATATCGAGGAAAGTACAGTAACGCATGTCCTAAAAACAGAATGAGATTAAAAAGCAAACTTTAAAAATATGTTCGGTAAATACAAACGGTGCTTTCACAAACATTCATTCATGCAACCCTATTTAAATTAGTTGGTCTACAGTTATTAGATCTCAAAGTATTTAAATGTTATCAAACTCATTTTTACCATTATTTATTGGGGAAAAAAATGCTCTTAACTTTATTCCTGTTATAAAAATTTGCAAAAAATACAAAATTTCCGGAGATTTTTCATAAGCCTCATCATAATTCTTTCTAACGTGGAGCACTTCATGAAATGTAGGCCTACCATGTAACAAGTAATGTATTTCGATACGTTCATAGCAAATATATTGCTTCATACCAATTATCTTCCCCAAGGAATATAAAAAAGGATCGTTTTTTTAAATTCTTCAGATTAGTTTGTTCAGTATAGTTGGAAAAGTGTATGGTAGAGTACTGATTAATAGGATTAAGGATAAAAGAGAATGCAATCTTAGAAGTACAGGGTGGTTTTAGAAGATGTGGGGGTTGTATGAATCAGATTTTTACAGTTAGGCAGATATGCGAGAAATATTTAGCAAAA
>NC_090746.1:25766372-25773872 GCF_036898095.1 Palaemon carinicauda
CTCTCCACCGATGCCAGCGACATCGCTATTGGTGCAGTACTCGAGCAGGTGGTCAACAGCTCGCCCTGCCCATTGGCCTTCTTCAGCAGAAAACTGTCCAAGGCAGAACTGGGTTATTCTACCTTCGATCGAGAATTGCTGGCAGTGCACTTGGCTGTCCGTCACTTTCGCCATTTCTTAGAAGGTACGCCCTTCGTCATTCGCACAGACCACATGCCTCTGGTGCACGCCTTCACTCGACAGTCTGACGCCTGGTCCGCCCGTCAACGCCATCTCTCCGCCGTGGCTGAATACAATTGCACCCTTCAACACGTCCCTGGGAAAATGAATCCTGTTGCCGATGCCCTGTCAAGAAACATGTTGGCTGCCGTTCAACTGGGATTGGATTACAATGCCTTTGCTGAAGCCCAACGACAGGATCCAGAGTATCAAACATGTAGGACATCCTGCACATCCCTCCGTTGGGAAGATATCCCCTCGACGACTCCAACACCACCCTCCTCTGTGATGTCAGTACTGGTAGACCGCGACCTTGGATTCCTGCTCCCATGCGCCGACAGGTGTTTGATTTCATTCACAGCCTTTTACATCCTTCGTGCCGTTCTACTGCACAGCTGCTGAAGACGAAGTTCATTTAGCAAGGCATTCCTAAGGATGCTAAGGATTGGGTCCGCGTCTATACTTCTTGCCAAACTTCCAAAGTACATCGACACACGGATTCAGGAGTGGGCACCTTTCCTCAACCTCAGCGTCGTTTTGCCCACATTCACATTGACGTTGTAGGCACCCTACCCACATCACAAGGACATCGTTACCTGTTTACCGTCATCGACCGCTACACTCGTTGGCCTGAAGCCATTCCCATGGAAACTGCAACGTCTGCCTCATGTAAATCTGCATTACTCTCAGGATGGATTGCAAGATTTGGTATCCCTGAGCATATTACTTCTGACAGGGGTACCACTTTCACCTCTCAATTTTGGACATCATTAGCAAATCTCCTGGGCATCACCCTACCTCAGACAACTGCCTACAACCCTGCTGCCAATGGAATGGTTGAACGTTTTCATCGCACCCAAGAAGCAGCTTTGATGTCCCACTGCAAGGATTGCAACTGGTTTACTCAGCTTCCCTGGGTCCTCCTAGGACTAAGGACCACTCCTAAAGACACCCTCAATGTCTCGGCAGCTGAAATGGTGTATAGCGACCCGTTGGTCGTCCCTGCCGAATTTTTTCCTTCTGCAACCTCCTCCGACGTTCTCCAGGGCATACATCACATCGTGGGGAAATTTACTCCATGCCGCCACACTCACAAGCCCCCAGCGAAGCATCACATACCGACAGACTTGCACTCTGCAACACACGTCTTCCTACGCCACGACACTAGCAAGCCACCGCTAACGCCCACTTACACGGGCCCTTTCCTTGTGATCCGACAAAGTCTGAAAGCATTCCTACTAAACATTCGTGGCAAAGAAAACTGGGTCTCCATATATCGTCTAAAACCTGCTTATCTCCTGCCAGATGACCCGCTTACAGTTCACCTCTTTAGATCAGGGCGCCCTATTTAACACGTACAGTATGTTATTTTTAGGGGGGGAGCCATGTACCAACCGTGTGTCACACGATCGTACATACTAACAACATATAATTTTTTGTATATATTATGCTTTGTATCTTCGCTCTTCCCTCACACTGATAGGGACCTGAAATAACATGTCTGTTTTTCTCACTGTTAACTGTTAACAGCACCGGTGTCGGTTGAACATGAATTTGCCTGTTATGTTGTTTATGTCCTTTTTGCCTGGAGTTCATGTATATATAAAGGATGTTCTGTAATAAAGTTACTCAGTTGCTTTCATCCTGCCTTCTTAGTCACAGCCTCTCTGGGCCCGTCACAGTATATAGAAAGCCAAAGAATATCTCCTCATATATCCATCACTACTCAAATCAAAGTTTCAAAGTTAAGAAATCTGTATTTATTTCTATGTTTTTAACAGCACTACAAGTTTGCAGACCTAAATATATTGGTGATGAAATAAATGAGATTAGGACAATAGGTAAGAAACTGAAGTACCCTGAAATTATATTAGATGATGCACTAAACAGCAAAAAAGACCCTTTTTCGGTTATGAAAACAGGGAAAACTATAATGCACAAAGCCTACTTGTACTGCCATATAGTAATTCTTGTGAAGAAGTTCCAAACTGTTAAAAAAATTTCAACTTTCATATAGCATTTTGAGTAACATTACAATAAAAACCGCCCTAGTACAGAATTCTCCTGACATTACTAAGGGATGTGTATATCGTATTCCACGCAATTCTTGGGAAAACGTGGTCATACTGGTAAAGCCCTTGAAAAGAAGATTGAACAACAAGAAAAATTTCAGATTTTGTTCAAGATAATAATGTAATGTTTACCCATGTTAGAGATAAAAATGACACTATTAGTTGGTAATGTGCAAAAAAAATGGTTCATTTAAATAACCTACTGGAAAGTAACATCATACTCATAGCGTCCAGTTTCATTAAAGAAACCTTTGATAACAACTCGAATATTGAACATGGAGTGTACAACCTCTATGCATTTATATGCAAAGAGATTTGCAGGCTTTATAAAAAAAACTATAACCACTTAATGTAGAAATTAATGTACCTAAGATAATAAATGCCACTGTAACATTAATATTTACATCTAAGCTAGCATTCACTTGTAGGTACAATTATTACATAAAGTATACATAATTGCTTTGCCACTATATATTGTTGATATAAGTATTAATTTGGATTCAATTATTTGCTAATGTTGATAAGGTTATACTTGCATAAGTGTATATGCATGTTAATCAAGTGTGCAAACATGTGTATGCAAGCCATGTATCTATGTATATGTATTGCATACATGTATGCATGTAGGTATGTATGTATATATGAATGTATATGATTATGTATATATTTATGTGTATACAGTATATATGTGTATATAAACAGGTGAAAGTTTCTTATATATTCGTAAGAATAAGGCTAATCCCCAATAATATAAAGAACTTGTATTGGAAGCCTAAACAAATTTACCCTTCCTGACACGTGGCTAATGAGGGTTGAACCCCTCCCAGAAACACCTGGAGACAAGCTGAGGTATCTCACTTTGCTTGAGAGGAGGACACAATTTGAGAAAATGTGAACTTGTCAAAGGCTTGGGTTTGAGTACAGGTGCCAGTTTTTAAGTACAAGTACTTTACTGAGAAAATTACGAAAATTTGCCAATTACTGAAAGGTAAATACAAGTTCTTAATAATATACGTAAGTGGAGTTACATTTAATTTCAAATGATTATTTATTATTATCCATTGAAGAACCATACGGTAATATACACAATAATTTTACTAAAACGGACAATTAATTACTTTTATAGTCTTCCCATTTCATTCCACGAATGCAAGGCCATTAGTGGGAAAGGATGTTCCTGCTAGGGAGTAGTCTATATTTTTCTTCAATAATTTGAATTGATTTTATAAATAAAAATGTTAAAAAGGCATGATGCCTCAAGATCTGCGAAAAGTGATTCCACAACAAAGCATGCAACTGTAATGAACTGACAGGATGAAGCCAGGATAAACGTAAACACTCGGTGCTTGGGGGAACTTGAAGTCAGCACACTCGAGTTGCCTTGAAGCATTATGAGGTAAAACACTTATTATAAGTACTGTAAATTTTTTCAATGCATGATAGTACTCACCGAGATTTTAAAAAGTTAAAAATTCAATTAGAATCATAATGTATAATGCAATCGATCACCCTGTCAGAGGACAGAAAAAAAACAGATATTATAGAATGCAATTACAGACGAGAGGAGGATTTCAAGTACGACTTTAGCCCTGAGAGTATGACTCTAGATCTAGAAGGGATTGCACCAAACTGGGTTGACTCTAACAGTAAATTGTGTACATTGCAGTTAGTTCGGATATATTTACGAAAATTCAGAAAGAAAACATAGAGAAAGAGAGAGAGAGAGAGAGAGAGAGAGAGAGAGAGAGAGAGAGAGAGAGAGAGAGAGAGAGAGAGAGAGAGAGAGAGTCAAATGTATTTCTATTTAAAATATCAAATTCCATTCTAACTTTACATTCGTACGATCTTTTTAGACCTCAGATGGACTAGTGGAAAAAAATTTTATTTATATAATTTCCTATGGCTAATGTTGCATCTTTACGGCCCTTTACCATCTCACAATGCTGCAAAAACATACTGTGAGTTTTATTAAATTGAAAATCGATGTACCATTAATGAACTTCTTTCAAGGTTATTTAAAAAAAAAAAAAAATTACTATGTTAAAGGAAATAATAATGGTGGAAGAAAAGTAGTTTTCTGCGCTGTGACTTTTTCCAGTCTCGACTTTAGTCGCGGATGATTTCGTACCGTCAGAGAACTTCAGCCGAGCGCGATTGAAAGCCGGAATCGTCGGCTTTCAACCGTGGCACTCAAATGTCCTATGCAATCTCTAATTCTCCATAGATTTAACAGAAATAGAAAGAGAGTGCCTATATAAAGACAAATGTCATCTTGCTATGATGAAATATATATATATATATATATATATATATATATATATATATATATATATATATATATTTATATATATATACATATATATATACATATATATATATATATATATATATATATATATATATATATATATATATATATATATATACACATATGATCATCATCATCTCCTCATATGCTTATTTACGCAAAGCGACTCGGTTAGACTTCACCAGTCACCTCTATCTTAAGCTTTTAATTCAATACTTCTCCATTCATCATCTCCTACTTCTCGCTTCATAGTCCTCAGCCATGTAGGCCTGGGTCTTCTAAATCTTCTAGTGCCTTATAGAGCAAAGTTAAGCGTTTGGTGAGCTAATCTCTCTTGGGTAGTGCAAAGAGCATGCCCAAGCTATCTCCATCTAACCCTCACCATGATCTCTTCCACATATGCCACTTGAGTAATCTCTCTTATAGATTCATTTATAATCCTGTCCTGTCATGCAACTCCCAATATTCTTCTGAGGGCCGTATTCTCAAATCTACAAAATCTATTGGATATTGTTTCCTTGTCATACCAAGACTCATGTCCATACAGTAACACATGTCTCATTAAAGTGATGTATAGCCTGATTATATTCAATTTCAGGCGATTTGATTTCCAAATTCAATTTAATCTAGCCATTGTCTAATTTGCATTTTTCAATCTTTCACTAAACTCCAATTTTAAAGACCCTTAATTAGTGATCATAATTCCTAAATATTCAAATGATTCTACCTCATTAATCGTTTCTCCTTTCAATGATATTTCATCTTCTATTGCATATTCTATTCTCAACATCTGTCTTTCTTATTTTAATCTTGAGACCAACCTCATGTGATATTTCATGAATTCTGGTAAGCAAGCAAATACTATAGTATTCTGCTAATATGGGCAGCATCATCAGCATACTCTATGTCAGCTAATTTTCTATTAACAATACAGTTCAATCCTTCTCCATCAGCTCCAACTGTTCTATGCATCACAAAATCCATGAGGAGGATAAACAACATAGGTGACAACATATTCCCTTGGAGTACTCTGCTGTTCGATAAGAATTCAATTGACAGGACTCCACTTACATTAACTTTGCACTTGCTATGCTCATGAATAGACTTAATCAAATTTACATATTTTAGAGGAATTCCAAAATAATGAAGGACTCTCCACAAAATTGGCTGGTAAACACAATCAAAGGCTTTTTCATAGTCTACAAATGCCATCAATAGTGGATTTCTATATTCTACGCATTGCTGTACAAAATATCTCAAAATTAAAATTTGGTCTATAGAAACACGGAAGGTATTTTCCTAGTGAATGGTCAGTGTTAGTTCATTAATTGTTTATTAAAATAACTTCCCCATACAAACATCTGGGGCTTTACGTGTGATTTCTAACTCTGTATTTCGATGGCGTTACTAGCATCTGAGTAAAGAAATATAAACAAGACACACGTTGGTGGGAAGAAAAAAATTACGAAATCGAGGTCATATGCTTGTTGGGCATTGACTACATGGTTATGCCCATCTCAATAATCAAAAAAATATATTTTCCAGCTGGTTATTTGGAAAAAAAATGAGTTATTTGGATATCTGCATAGTTGTAAACAAGGATTACCATTAATTAGGTTTCATTATAATGAGCTTTATAAATAGTGCTTTGTTTACCTCAAAATTTCAACTTTTTTAGTAGGAATGCGTTCTATTCATAACAGCCTTGTCGTACAGGAGTGGTTTAAAAGGCATCCTGAAATCATCCGGATTATATGGCCCGGCAAATCACCGACATCGATCCCATCGAGAACCCATTATGGCTAAAGAATGGGACAGCACTACCCTTGATATATATATATATATATATATATATATATATATATATATATATATATATATATATATATATATATATATATATATATATATATATATATATATATATATTTATATATATAAGTATATATATATATATATAAATATATATATATATATATTTATATATATAAGTATATATATATATATATATATATATATATATATATATATTGTTAGACAAATCATGAAATATATATCTCTTTATCTTACTATAAAATCATGTTTGTTTTTGTAAGTTGCATCAAAAAGCAATTTAATTAGCGATGTCTTCTTAAAGTTGTAGACTTAAAAGAGATTGCCAATTTATGTTAACATATCTTCAGTATTTCGTATAGAAAACAATTACTCGTTTGATATACAGATAAGCAAGAGTAAGATTCAACGACGATAGTTTTTAACATATTCCTGCTAAACATGTTGAGATTTTCTCGTAAACCAAGCTAGAGTTTATAAAGCTCATGATAATGAAACCTAATTAATGAAAAACCTATTTTACATCAATGTAGATATCCAAACAACTATTTTTTTTTTTTAAATAACAAGCTGAAAAATATATTTCTTTGATTACTGAACTACGCCTAGCCATGTAACCAATGCCCTGGATTACGAATTTCTTTTTCACACCAACTTGCGTCTTATTTATAAATCCTTATTTAGGTGCTAAACTTCTTTGTGTTTTATCAAAATAAATCATAGTAACTTTCGAGTAACATATAAAAGTAGAAAGTCAATTTAGACATCACATTAGACCAATGCTCACGCAGTCCTTCCTGCTGCCATTCAATGCTGAACACTCGTTAACATATGTGGAGCCGCAGATGTTTCTACGGGGAAATTCTTTTAATAAACAATTATTGAACTAACTGACCATTATCTGGGAAATACCTTCTGTGATTCTACAGCTAATCCCTGATACTTATTATCGGATAACGAGGATGGCAATAATTGGAATAGAATATACTAACTGACAAAACCACAAGAGTTACTAAAGAAGTACGTACGATGAATTTTGCAATTTGAAGCATCAGTTTTGACACTTAC
>NC_090746.1:25776372-25813872 GCF_036898095.1 Palaemon carinicauda
AACTACTCAAGTATGTTCTTTATAGGAAGAATTTACATAGCGAATAACGTAAAGAAAAAAATATTTAGAGAAAAATACTGCAAAAAAATGTAAAGATGTTCAAGTTACATAACATTCTGGCCCATTAGTTAAAAAAAAAAAAAAAAAAAAAAACTGTTATTATTTTCACACGATATATTCATTATCCATAATTTTACTTAGCTATTCAATTATTGTTTTGTATTCTTGACCTTATATACTACTTATTTCATTTTATTTATCATTATTTCTTTAATTCAACAATACATTATCGATTTTCTCTCAACGGTTTTATACGTCTTGCACAGGAACATATTCATTTTCCCTCACCTATTGTAAACATATTCAGTAATAATTTATTTGAAAACGTAATAATTATTCTGTATATTCTTCAAGTATGTGCACATATTCTAACACTGATGACAACAACAATCATTGCTTCCAAACCCAAACAATGAAACCCAGCGATCGGGTGTCAAAGTGAAACAAAATTTCCGGCCACGAAACCAAGACGCCCCGTGAAATATCCTTCAGAAATCCTATTCGGATCAGAGCCAAAGAAACCAATTTCACTCCCACCAAACTTTTCTAAAAACCTCTTTAAGGGATCGAACGAGTGTTATATCTCTTCCCTCTGTTTGGAAGACCTAAGATGTCTTACCTTCAGGAATTTAAGGCTCTACGTTATTTCCTACTTTTTTTATTCATTTTCACAGGGGAGTATATACAATATATTCTGTGCATATATATATATATATATATATATATATATATATATATATATATATATATATATATATATATATATATATATATATTTATATATATATATACACATATATTATATATACATATATATATATATATATACATATGAGAATGCTATATGCACACATTCGTTGTTCTGACTCATATCTCTTCAATGTGATATAGAATTATTTAGAGTTGTAGGTTACTTCTTGAATAAGTCAAAGTTAAATTAACTTTAAACAAATTTATTGGTAACTCCATCACTGGAGTATGGATGGTTTGGTCGGAAGACCATTCCGTGTGGAAATATAAGCAGAACTAACAAAACATAGGTTTGCGTTGATAACGTTGTATTAGTTATCACAGCATTTATCACAAATATGTTAACACTAGATTTTAATCGGAAGCCATCTGGTTCCATGCAGAGATCAAAGAGGTCAACTGTTTCTCACGGGATGCTTGTGATATGTTGACTCTACATACAAAATGTTACTTATGCAATGATTTAGCTTGGTCTTACTTTCGCATCCTGTTATGGCTTGATGTTCACACACTCCCAACTTCTCCAAAGATCACTTGGGTCATGGGTTTATAATGTATATATTACACATATATTTATTTATTTATATATATATATATATATATATATATATATATATATATATATATATATGTATGTATGTATGTATATAAGTATGTATGTATGTATGTATGTATGTGTATATATATATATATATATATATATATATATATATATATATATATATACATTTTACCCAAAAACCGATAAATCGGTTGGAACTTTTGACCGGGGAAACGTCTGTCTATATCCGAACATAACTTGACAACAAAACGTTTACCCGATTGAGCGGTTTAAACAATTGATATAAAAATTTTAACCGGGTGTCGCCGGTCGCTTGCTTTTGACATTACCCATAGTCATGGCGAGGAGTAGCAGATTTACTTTGAGAGAGAGAAATGTATCATATTATCGGTACCTAATCAAATTTTTTATCAGTTTATTTTCATCAGTCAGTTTTTATCAGTCAATAGTCAATACTCATAGGACTTGAGGTGTTAGGATAGAGGAGGCATGATATCCGAGGTAAGAGGTAAAACCTACAAGGTAAAGGGTAAGGAGTAAGAGGTAAAAGGTAAGAGGTAAAAGGTAAGAGTTACTAGGTTAGAGGTAAAACTTACAAGGTAAAAGGTGAGAGGTAAGAATAAGAGGTACGAGATAAGAGGTACGAGGTAACAGGTACGAGGTAACAGGTACGAGGTAAAAGGTACGAGGTAAAAGGTGAGAGGTAAGAATAAGAGATAAGACGTTAGACGTAGGATGTAAGAGATTGGATCATAAGATGTTAGAGGTAGGATGTAAGAGTTTGGAGGTAATATTAAAGAGGAAGAAGGTAAAATGAAAGAGCTAACGGGTACGAGGTGGAGGTAAACGGTATCTAGGTAAGATGTAGGAGGTAAGAAGTTAGAGTTAAACGTTAACAGGTAGGATGTAAGATGTAAGACTAAAAGGTAAGGGGTACGAGGTAGGGAGTACGGGTTAATTAGAGTTAAAATGTATGAGGTAAAAGTTAAGAGGTAGGATGTTATAAAAGAGGTTCGTTAAAGGAGGGAAAAGATGGTGAATTAGAACTAAAAGGCAGGATGAAAAGTGCAAAAGAATGTAGTAAGATTTAAGAGTGGGAAGAATAAACATTAAACAATGTAGGAAAGTAGGAGGTAAAACATATCAAAGGTTGGCGTGTATGCTATTTTATTATTTAACGTTATAGTTGTAGGTACGTTACCCAGAATTTTTTTGTTTTATGACTATGGGTAATGTCAAAAGCAAGCGACCGGCGACACCCGGTTAAAATTTTTATATCAATTGTTTAAACCGCTCAATCGGGTAAACGTTTTGTTGTCAAGTTATGTTCGGATATAGACAGACGTTTCCCCGGTCAAAAGTTCCAACCGATTTAACGGTTTTTGGGTAAAATATCACTCTTTTTTTAACGCAAGCGTATTGATTAACTAGTTTATAGTCATATCTTCAAAATGTGAGGTCAAACATGTCTATAACTTATTATTCAGAAGCTGAGAAATAAACGTTGAAAGTTCGCTTAAAGATGTCAGTTTGATGCCTTTTGAAACTTAAGTACGTGACTACAGCCTTCGTGATTACCGCAAAACATTCCCACATAGCCTAATACACAATTTAAAACATAATCTACAAAACCTGAGGTCGAACAGCTATCTAGCTCATTCAGAAGCTAAGATTATAGAGTTGAAACTTTGCTAAGAAGCGTCTATCCATGACTCTATATCGAACACATGAAAGTTGACGTCATTTTTGCTATTTTTTTGCATATTTCTGACGTCATATTTCACGAACCTTATAAGATAGGGACTTGAAACTTTTAGGATCGTCTAGTTAAATTGAATAGAACTAAATCCTAGAGTTTCAAGCTTATACTATGTCCGGAAAGTACTTTTCTGAAAACCCGGTATTTCTGGTTTACGTAATCGTATATAACAGCACTGGCAGCATTTTTGCTTGTTTTACAATCTCAACATGCAAAATTTTAGTTTTTGAGCTAGAAACTTGAAATTTTCAGGTTCACCTAGGCACTACTAGAGGACAATAATAGCCAAATTTCGTGCCCCAATTCTATCGGGAAGATGGTTTTTGACCCTGCTATTTCCTCTCTTATCTTATCATGTTAAACACTATGTACACTCATTATTAAGGCGATAACACTACATACAATAAACCTAGGATCCTTTACGTTATAAAGGGCTTTATCTAACCCTATTATTTTTATTTTAAGAGTGTTGGGACAAAAAAAAGGTGTTTTTTCTCCCCGGTCGCGCTTGCCAGCGCTGTGATAAATATATATATACATACATATATATATATATATATATATATATATATATATATATATATATATATATATAAGTATGTATGTATGCATATATATACATATATATATATATATATATATATATATATATATATATATATATATACATACATATATATATATATATATATATATATATATTTATATTTCCTCCTTTGTTGATTCATTATCCAAAGGGAATATATATATATATATATATATATATATATATATATATATATATATATATATATATATATATATATATATATACATATATATATATGTATATATATATATATATATATATATATATATATATATACTGTATATATATATATATATATATATATATATATATATATATATATACTTCATTGTGAACAAATGTATTAAACCTAATAATAAGAGAGAAACACGTCTGCCCTGGACTAAGTTTCGAACTTATTCTTATCAAGCTAAAGAATGGACGACAGTAACTTCTCCGCTTAGCTACCAAGAAAAAATATTCTTAAAAAAATTCGACTTTGTCGCTTGTATTCAAATGAATGGAGAATTCAGACTGTAATTAGAAATAAAATCATCCCATCTCAACCATGACATATGAATACCAAGTTTGTATCATGTAGTTTTATCATATAATTGCTTTGTTACTAACTTTACACGGTAGGCTATGTTTATACTTTTAAATATCACACTGCAGATAACCGTTAACCTCTGATTATCGCTTTGGTGGAACTAAAGATGATTTGTGCACCAACCCTGACAAGTGTGCAGAGGCACCTGTTAGGTATTAACTGATAAGCAGAGAGAATGTAACTAACTTTATTTGGACGGAGCATCAGTATATATCAACAAATCCCAGTCAAGAACAGCATAAAAATTCAAACACTATAAGACAAGCATATAGAGGCATTTAACAAATTATCATTGGGAGGAGAGAGCAATAATGACAATATGAAAAATTAACAGTAATGCATGTGGTACATGACTTCCCCCCTAAAAAGAAGACATACATGTTCTTGATAAGTTTAAGGAAGGCTGGTCATCTGGCAGGAGATATGCAGGTCTTAAGTGATCAATGGACACCCAGTCTTGTTTCCCATGCATATTGAGGAGGAATGCTTTAGGTGTACAACGGATCACAAGGAAAGGGCCCTTGTAAGAGGCGTTAATGGTGGCTTGCTATTGTCGTTTCCCAGGAAAACGTGTTTTCGAGTGCATATCTGTTGCTGTGTGTTGCTTAGCTGGGAACTTGTAAGTCTGGCGGCATACATATTGTCGAACGAGGTTGCAATGGGTCTCAGTACACTCTTACAGATGCCAAGATATCCAAGGCATTTTTAGGAGGGTCCTTAATCCCAGGAGGACCTAGGGAAGCTGGGTAAACCAGTTGGAGTCATGGCCACGGGACATCAATGCTGCTTTGAGGGTACGGTGAAAACGTTCAACCATACTGTTGGCAGCAGGGTGATACCCAGGAGAATCGCTAATGATGTCTACAATTGAGAGGTGAAAGTGGTACTCTTGTCAGAAGTAATATCCTCAGGGATACCAAATCTTGCTATCCATAAAGCCAACAAGTAGAGCGGTTGATGACAGTAAACAGGTAACGATGTCCTTGTGATCAGCGTAGGGGACCTACAACATCGACATGAATGTGGGAAAATCGTCCCATAACGTTGAGGAAAGGTTCCCACCCCTGATCCCGTGTGTCGATGTACTTTTGAGGTTTGGCATGAATTACAGGCGTGGACCCAATCTTTAGCATCCTTAGTAATGCCATGCCAAATGAACTTTGTCTTCAGTAGCTGTGTAGTAGAAAGGCGCAGGGGACTTGAAAGCCCATGAATGAAATCAAACACCTGTTGGTGCATGGGCGAAGGTATCCAAGATCTAGTTCTAACAGTATTGACATCGCAGAGGAGGCTGGTGTTGGAGTCATCGAGAGGGACTTCTTACCAATGGAGGATGTGCAGGATGTCCTATAGTCTTGATATTCTAGATCTTTTCATTGGGTTTCTGCCAAAGCGTTGTAATCCAATCCCAGGTGAATGGCAGCCAACGTGTTTCTTGACAGGGCATCGGCAACAAGATTCATTTTCCAAGGGATGTGCTGAAGTGTACAATTGTATTCAGCTACGGCAGAGAGATGAATAACCGTCGGTGAGCTACATCGACCAGTAGGTGGAAGTGTGAAGAGAAAATTCACACTGAAGATTGGCCATGTGACATCAGCAGCGACATACTTCCAAATATACTTGGTGCTTCGCAACGATAATTTGAGGGTTTCATAACTGTGAGTGGGTATCACAGATCTGTTGCCAGCTACCAGGCGGATGTTGGTAGACTTAGATAGATTACGTCGTGTCTTGGACAGTGGTCTTGGAAGAAGAAAATGGCAAGCACCCGTGTCTACCAAAAAACGCAGGCGTGTACCTGCGTCTTGTAAAAAGAAAAGATTAGTGATAGGAAAGGAAACAGCTGCAAGCTACGACCTACTTATATGTTTTTAGCCACAGACAACCACTGGCACATTTTTCCACAGCAGCCCCAAATTTGGAAAGGTAGTAGCATAATTATAGCAGATGGCGTCAATAAGCAGCTGTAAAGGTCGTTGGTTGGGTCGTAAGTGAGTGTTGGGTGGTTAGCGGATTTGTCGCCGCTCCATCACGGTCACTGGGTGGGCGACTGTGTCCTACCGCATTCACGTCAGTTTCAGTCGATGTTGAAGAGTTGTCTACTTGTCAGGATTGGAGGCATTAATGGATGAAGGTGGTGAAGTTGCTGTCCCTAAGGGTGTCGACTTTAGTTATCATGTTCTTCAAGGGCAAAATATCAACACTGGATATGGCAGCGCATATATGTTCGGGGAGACACCGTACCCAAAGGGCCCGTAGTGGATTCACTTTATGAGCGATAATAGTCATTTCCCTGAGGGTAAGCAAAGCCCTTTGGTTCCAAAACGGCTGTTGAGAGAGCTGAAAAAGTTCTGTTATGCGGGTGGCTGGCGATGGCTAGTACTGCTCTAGGAGGTATGATTTGAGGGTGTTGTACGCTATTTGTGTGTCTCCTTGCTTGCATAGCCAATCGGAGATTTCCAGGAAAGTGTCTTCAGGGATCGTCGCGGGAACATAATTTGCTCTGGTACTTGACTGAGTCACGCCCTTGATGCAAAACTGGACTTCAGCACGCTAGAACCAGGTGAACGCTTCTCTGCTGGCGAAGGACAGTAGTTTCAGGGACGTGGCGTTGATAGTAGGGTTAGTGTCTAAGGGCGGCATCATCAAATGATAAGACACAGAAGTGCGGAAGAAAGCGAGAGGGAACTGGACACTCCGGTGGTCATCAATGTGCGGAGGCAATAGTTAGGTATTAACTGATAAGCAGAGTGAATGTAACCAACTTTTTTTAAATGGAGCGTCAGTATATTTACAGCCCGTTCCAGTCAAGAACAACACAAAAATTAAAACACAATTAGACAAGCATTAACAGGCTTTAACAAGTTATCAGTGTGAGGGGAAAGAGATAATGACAATATACAAAAAAAAAAAACATATATACCATTACAGTATACCAGCATGTGTGATACCCGCGCAGTACACCAGGATTCGATCTTGTGGTTTTTCGGGTTGGAACAGCGATAACAAGAACTTTAAAGCTATAATACTGATTTTTATAACTCTGTTGTATTTAGGTTCTACACTTAGTATCGAAATCAACCGATCGCCTACCATATATTTCAGTCCTTTATTCAAATTACAAATACATCAATTTAAAATTACCTTTACTTTGGAAATATGTACTTCTGGAGGAAATTATGTAAGACAACTGCACCCTACAGTCCCGAAACTATGATATGCCCTTCTGAACGCGACGTAAGTACATTGAATTATACACCCAACTATCATGAGAGGTAAGATTTGATTTTTATTATTTCACATTTGAAGTCAATTGTTAAATGATGCAGATAGAAAATACCTTAAATAAAGACACCATACTCAGTTCTGATTGTGCTATATTGAGAGAGAGAGCCTTACCTTATTGCCTTATTTTTTGTTTGGGTTCCCCCAGGTCCCTCAGTGTGAGGCACCTCGTATATCCACCAGAGAGTTGCTAATACATCTTCCGGTGTATTTTGCATCTTCCAGTCTTGGATGGTCTGGGATGCATCTTAGGTATTTATCGAGCTGATTTTTAAACACATCTACGCTCACTCCTGATATGTTTCTTAGATGAGCTGGCAGCACATTAAATAGTCGCTGCATTATCGATGCTGGTGCGTAGTGGATTAATGTCCTGTGCGCCTTTCTCAGTTTACCTGGAATGCTTTTTGGCGCTATTAATCTACCTCGGCTTGCTCTTTCTGATACTTTAAGCTCCATGATGTTTTCAGCAATTCCTTCTATTTGCTTCCATGCTTGTATTATCATGTAGCGTTCTCTTCTCCTTTCTAGACTGTATAGTTTTAAAAATTGCAGTCTTTCCCAGTAGTCAAGGTCCTTAACTTCTTCTATTCTAGCAGTATAGGACCTTTGTACACTCTCTATTTGCGCAATATCCTTTTGGTAGTGTGGGTACCATATCACATTGCAGTACTCGAGTGTACTACGCACATAAGTTTTGTAAAGCATAATCATGTGTTCAGCTTTTCTTATTTTAAAGTGTCTGAATAACATTCCCATTTTTGCTTTACATTTAGCCAACAGTGTTGCTATTTGGTCGTTGCATAACATATTCCTATTTAAAATTACACCAAGGTCTTTAATTGCTTCCTTGTTTGTGATTGTCTCATTATTAGGTCCCTTGTATGCATACACCATTCCTTCTCTGTTTCCATAATTTATTGATTCGAATTTATCGGAGTTAAATACCATCCTATTTATCTCCGCCCATTCATATATTTTGTTTAGATCTCTTTGTAGTGAGTTCCTATCTTCATCACAAGTAATTTCTCTACTTATTCTTGTGTCATCGGCGAAACTTCTCACTACGGAGTTTTCAACATCACAGTCTATGTCTGAGATCATAATAACAAATAGCAGTGCAGCTAATACCGTACCTTGGGGCACACCAGATATTACCTGGGCTTCATCTGATTTCTCGTCATTTGCAACCACTATCTGTTTTCTGTTTTGCAGGAATTCTTTTACCCATTTTCCTATCTTTCCCACAATATTATGCTTTCTCATTTTTTTCTCCAATATGTTATGGTCTACCTTGTCAAAGGCTTTTGCAAAATCTAGATAGATCACATCTGTGTCTTTTTCATTTATCATATTATTGTAAATGTTTTCATAGTGTGCTATCAGTTGGGTCTGTGTACTTTTTCCAGGTACGAAACCGTGTTGACCCATATTAAACAAATTATTTTTGACCAAATGGTTCATTATTTTCTTTTTTATTACCCTCTCATACACTTTCATAATATGTGATGTTAGACTAACAGGTCTATAATTGCTTGCCTCTAGTCTTGATCCACTTTTGAAGATAGGGGTTATATAAGCTAATTTATGTTTAACATATATCTCGCTCATATCTACACTCTGTCTTAGCAGTATTGCAAGCGGCTTCGCGATAGTGTTTGCAGTTTTTTTTAACAAAATCGCTGGAACTCCATCTGGTCCGGCTGCCGATCCATTTTTAATTTCGTTTATAGCCGTGACAATATCTGCTTCATTAATATCTATATCCGTTAGATATTCAACATTTTCTTCTCTCATTTCTGTTTCATTATTCTCATTCGCAATTCTTGGCGTGAACTCACTCTTATATTTTTCTGCTAATATGTTGCATATTTCCTTTTTTTCATTCGTTAGCCGTCCTTCAATTCTTAGAGGGCCTATTTCTATTCTCCTTTTATTCATCTTTTTTGCATAGGAGTAAAGTACTTTGGGGTTTCTTTTTATATTTTGAAGTGTCCTTTCTTCTAAGTCCCTTTTTTCATTTTCTTTCGACTGTATAATCTTTTGTTCTGCATTTTCTATCTTACATTTTATTTCCCTCATTTTCCACACATTTTTTTCTTTTGCAAGATTTTTCTTCCACTTTTTAATTTTCTGAAATAAGATCCTTCTGTCTCTTGGTATGCACGTCTTTTGTTTATTGTTTTTTTTCGGTACATATTTTTCAACAATTTTCTCCAGTATTTTGTACAGTATATCCGTATTTACCTGTATATTATCACTTATAAATACATTTTTCCATTCTTTATTCAGTTCTTCATTTATTTCTGACCATTTTATATTCTTACTGTAAAAGTTATATTTTCCATATCCTTCCCAAAGTTTTGTGCTTTTATTAATTCTGTGATCACTTGCTTTGGAATGAACTATCAATTCTATGACATCGTGGTCTGAAATTCCCGTGTTATACACTATTATTTCTTTAACATAATTCACCTCATTCACAAATACTAGGTCTAGGACATTTTCCTTTCTTGTTGGAATGTGGTTTATTTGTTGCATATTATGTTCTAATAGCATATCTTGAAGCTTTTCAAATTGCCTCTTATCTTCTGCGCTACTATTACTATCTTTTTTATATGTATACATACAACCACTTTCTTCTATCCGTTCTTTCCAATCCACGAAAGGAAAGTTAAAATCTCCGGATAGGAGTATATTCCAGTCTTTATGGTTTCTACATATATCATCTATTTTTTCTATTATTATGTCAAACTCCTTAGTGTTTGGGGGTCTGTAAACTACAATATTCATTAGTTTTTCAAATTCAAATTCTACCGCAATCAATTCACATTCTGTGTTGCTGTATTTTTCACATACTTTTCCTTGATTTATGTCTCTTCCATATATTGCGGTTCCCCCTTGATTCCTATTTTTTCTGTCTGATCTATAAGTTTGGAAACCCTTTATCTGGTCATCACTGCCAGTTTCTTGGGAATACCATGTTTCACTTATATTTAATATATCTATTTTTTCAATTTGGGTTAGTTCTTCTAAGAACTCTATTTTCCTTTTAGAGTTACTCGTGACTAAACCCTGTGCATTCATTACGATTATGGTTTGTGTTTCATCCCCATTATTTAATATTGGTAATAATATGGATTCTCCCATGCTTCCTTCCTGTTCTGATATGATGTTCTTTTCTTCATTTCCCGGAATTCTGCCATTAAAAAATCCAACTTTTCTATTATATTTGCTCTTTCGCCTTCATATTTATTTGTGTATACCTGCAACTGTCCCCATATCTGCACCAACCCCTGGCATTATAGATGCATTCTTTGTAGTTGGGCTCTAAATGTGCAGGTTTGGGTTGAAAGGCCTCATATCTTGGGGCTCTTGGTTCAAAGCGCGGTATATACACGGCCTGCTTTTTGTTTCTTTTTTTGTTTCTTTTTTGCTTTCATTTTTCTTTTCAGTTTGCTGAGTTTTCTTACTTTCATTCATGGTTGCAGGATGCATATATCGACATTTTTTGTTGTAAATGCATCCTTTTCCTTCTTTTAGGTTTTTGCATATTTTTGGATGGAGATCTCTGCATTCGTCTCCATATCCGTCTACGCACATTTACCATATATTTCATAATTATGGCATATCTTTGGATGCTTGTAGTAGCATCTTTCGCCAAATCTGCAATTCCCTCTTTTCAGCATATTGCAGACTATATCCTTCTTTTCTATTTTTTCTTGTTCTTGCTCTTCCCTAAAATTATGTAGGTCCGGGTAGAGTCTCTTGGGTCTATTATTTGTTTCCATCTGGTAATTTATTTCTTCATAAGTATGTTTTTGGATGGCATCATAGGTTATATCAATGATTTCTTCTGCATCTTTACACATATCCTGTTCATTGTTCTCTTCTTCTTCTTTTTCTTCTTCTTCTTCTTCTTTTTCTTCTTCTTCTTCTTCTGTTTCTTCTTCTTCCTCTTCTTTATCTTCAACTATTTGCAGATTTAGTCTCGACTTAATTATATTTTCTATCCAGACTAAGCATGTTGAGCAGAATACCTTTGTGTCTTTATTTTTTATTTTTTGCTGTATTTCAGCACATGTGGGGTGTATTGGGACATGACATGCATCACATTTTCTAATCAATTGTTGAGGATTATTAATGGAATACCATATCTTACATGTATTACACCATTTTGGCATTCTTTTTCCCATTGTATCAATCAGCATATTCACCATATTGGACTTCTTATTGTTCTTTGATGGAATGTGTTGATTGATGTAGACTTTCTTTATAAGTCTCTTTAACACTTGGATTTTCTTTGGAATTTCTTCTATTATTTTGCTGATGTTTTCCGCAGATTTGCTCCAGTTTATTGGATCATATTGTTTCAATATGTCTGCGAATATTTTTCCGTCACATTGGTTGACGTTACTAGTGACCTCTGTTATCAGACGGTCGAGCTCCTGTTTCGCCAACTCATGGAATTTATTTTTGCTGAGTCCAGCGATGTCTCTCCAAGCCTTGCCCGTGTTGTACATAGCCATCTTGATTAGATTTTTAGTAATTCACAAGATAACTATTCTATGCCGACGTTTTATCCCACTTCTCCGACCTCAAACTAATCACTGACTATTCACGAAAACTTGTAGCTATGTTGCACTCGATAGCCTTTTGTTATCCGCGTTAAATCATGATATTTATAGGGTCGCAAAAGTGTAATCACTCACCGGCACACAGATACAAAACTGAGAGAGAGAGAGAGAGAGAGAGAGAGAGAGAGAGAGAGAGAGAGAGAGAGAGAGAGAGAGAGAGAGAGAGAGAGAGAGAGAGAGAGAGAATATTTTGATTTATGAATTTAGGCTATGTGGCTTGTCGCTGAAGACTGGGAGGTGAGAGCTTGAGTGCAGCCTGGAAAAAAACCCACTTACTCTACATAGTAAAAGTTATGAGGTGGACAGCAAGATGGAAGGAAGAGGGGACAGAGGTATAGCAAAAGAATAATAAGTAAGTGGTGCTAATGGCAGAATTGACTCTGCAGTCTTAATTATTACTGAAATTGCACTGTAAGGGGTGCACTGACAGAATGACAGGATTGGAGACTTTATCTAATCATTTGTCTTAGTGATTTACTCAGCTTTTGAGATTACAAGGACTAAGGTGGGACAGGAAATGGTTGACTGAAGCCTTTTTTAGGTCAGGCTCTCAACAGTATTTTCTCCGAGACCAAAGTAACAGGTGATGTAGTTTAGTGTCATCATTAATATAAATTTCGTGCTTTTCATTGAATTATGTATAAGTGTCTGTGTTCATAATATTTAAAAAACAATCAAGAATGTTCTCGTGCTAGGTCTTCACTAAATCTAAATCATCTAAGATGGTCACCATAGTCACAGCAGAGATAGTGAGAGAATAAGCCCCACCCCTGGAGACGTCATAGCCAATCATGTCTCCTGCGATAATGGCGGTCACAACACATTCCCTTAAAGTGATTGTAAGTTAGTATAGTTTGAAATTTGTAAGGGGATATATTGTAACCGCTGTTAACGTGGGAGACAAGAAGGATTGGCTATGGCGTTATCAGGGGGAAGGGGCTTATTCGTCATGCATCTTTGCGGCGACTTTACAAATATAAGTGCAGCTACGAAAAAATTTAATTTTTTCATCTTTACTCTCTTCAAGGGGAAGAAATTTTAATATTTTGGAAAAAAAGAGTTTCCATATTCAAATTAAATGGAAATTTGAATAAATCGAGTCTTGAAACCTACAGCCCTTAAAAGGAACATATATCTTGTGTGAATCGATTCTAGACGTTTTATTTAGTTCGCAGAGGTTTGAATCACTCTTGCCCAGAGTTGGAGAAACTTCTGCGAAGAGATGAAGTGTTTGATTCATACAAGTTGATTAACTTTCCGTATCAGCACCATCTTAACAGTTGAGAATCGTTTCTCATATTTCTAGTTACTGTTTATACAACGTAATGAGATCTCTAATCCATTTGGCAGAAGTGGATTCGTAAACTGGCTTCACATGTTTATAACTCATCTATAGAAGTAATATTTACCAACGATGCACTGGTTACACAACATAATTACCAGTTTAATCCAAAGGAATGAGGTGAAAGTTTATTATTAAAATTATTGGTAAAATAAATCACATGTAAATCCCAATTTGGGCGTTAATGAGACTACCCTGATAACTAAAACTTCCAGCAAATGATTTGGCTTGGAATTTTAAGTAATTTCTTTAGTTACAATAAATAAAATAAGTAAATGCTTTTGCTAGAAGCAGCTACGGTAAGCAGCTCTTCTAGGAGAGGGACATTGCAAAATCAAACCATTGTTCTCTAGTTTTAGGTAGTACCACAGCCTCTGTACCATGGTCTTCCACTGTCTTGGGGTAGAGTTCTCTTACTTGAGGGTACACTTGGGCACACTATTCTACCTTATTTCTCTTCCTTTTGTTTTGTTAGAGGTTTTATAGTTTATATAGGAAATATTCATTTGAATGTTGGTACTGTTCTTAAAATATTTCATTTTTCCCTGTTTCCTTTCCTCGCTGGGGTGTTTTTCCTGTTGGAGCCCCTGGGCATATAGCATCTGCTTTTTGAACTAGGGTTGTTGCTTAGCAATTAATAATGATATAATATAATAAAATGCTTATAGCAGTTGCTTAAGCACAAGCAAAGGCTTAAACGTTATCAGCAATTACTTCATTCCCTACGAATAAAACATAATAATTGCTTTTGTTTTCCTACAATTGCTTAAAAGTTTAAGGAAGCTCTCTAGGTGTTTCAAATTATTGTGAACTGGACCTGATGGCAGCGGTTCTGAAGAAACCCGCTGGAAAGGCCCATATATGGATGAAATTACCCAAATTTGAGAACGAAATAAGGAAATATGCTCAAGAGAAGTGGTCTGAAAAATATGTTTCCATACGCAATTGGAGCAATTGATTCAAAAATTTCAAAATCATGGTGATGAATATATAAATATCTGTAAGAAAGTAGTTACAAGTAGTAATGTATAATGCATTTTCAATTCTGAAGGATTCACTAGCATCGATGTTCAGTGATCAGGAAGTATGAGTAGGATTTTGAAGGACTCCGGCATCCATAATATAATGATCAATCTCAATGATAATGGTAATAACTTTCTTTTGCGTGTGGGGGATTTGTATTATTTATGAACTTGGTTAATGGTTCCAATGAGAATTGGAGACATTCCAGAAAAGAGTCGCTACAATAAGATATTTTGTAGGGAAAGTGTGATTATTGAAAGGTGTTCTGGGTAGCTAGATTTTCCTTTTTTTTTTAATAATTACATATGTAATTTTCTCCAACGTAGATAAGTTCTGGAGGATGAAGAGTTTCCGTTTGAAGAGGAAATAAATAATAACGCTTAGCAAGACTTTTGTGCATATGCAGCAGGTACGCTTAGGGGAACAAATTACAAAACAGTTTAAAGAAAATGGGTTTTTAGTTGAACTTTAACTATTACTTTTTGATACATTTTCTTTGACGTAAATTGTATATAATATCCAAAAGCACCAATAAAAAAATAATTAGTACATGCCCGCGCTGAATATTAATTCAAAGGCTGAAATATTTTGTATTTGTTTCCATATTAATATTAGTTATTTACTAGCGGTCAAGGATTTCTAGTTGCTGTTGTTCAATAAGTACTATCCCTTGCAATTCAACAGTGGTCATATAAAAGGGGTTTCCTCTGTTTCTGGTAAATTTGCAGAAGCCGTTTTCCTTATCATCATCATCATCATTATTATTATAATTATTATCTAATCTACTATCTTAGTTGGAAAAGCAAGACATAATAAGTCCCATTAGGGCTCCAACAAGGATAAATAGCCCAATGAGGAAAGGAAATAGGGAATAAACTATATGAGAAGTAATTAATAAAGAAAATCAAATATCCTAAAATAGATTTGTCATGTAAAAACTATGATGAGTGACTAATGACAGCCTGTTCAACATAAAAACAATTCGTTGCAAGTTCCACTGCTTCAAATGCCTGATTAGGAAGATTGTTACACAATCTGATCATAGGTGGAATATAACTTCTAGAATTTAGTGTAGCAATGAGCCTTATGTTGGAGAAGGCAAGACTCAATGGAAAATCTTATGCAACTTGCACAAAGAACTAACTGAACGGCAGTGCAAGAGATTAATTTCCAATTCAAGAAAAATAAATTCAATAGACCATGAATTTTTGTTCATTAAGAATTTTTTAATTAGTGGAAGTAATTATTGCTTGAGCTGAATAAAGCAACATGTAAAGTGTAGTCAGTATTAGATATCTTATTGAATATGTGATGAATTTCAATTCATTCTATATCTTTGATAGTTTACTTAACAGGATAATGGTCATTCTTTCTCGTTCCATTTGATCAAGTTCAATTAACATAATGATAAGTAAACCATGCTTTTTTTATTTCTTAATCTTTTCGTTAGCTACGTATCCCAATCATCTACATTTGTATTCTTTCGGTCGAACAAGATAAAATCATGAAATACTATCTGGATAGAATAATCACAAGATAATACTTCTCAGTTAAGGTAAAATCTTTAACCTCAACAACCGAGTGATTACATAGAATGAGAGAATGCGCTTTGGCTATGTGGCTCTAAGACGTTTAACAAACCTAAAGAACTCATCCGCACACTCTTTAGTTGTTTCGTGGTGGTTTTAATTGAATTACTTATTTCCCAGAACTAATTACTTGTAGTTTCCATTTCCTTCAGTTTGGTTAAGATTCCTGGAAGACTTCCAACGATTTAGTTTTAATATTTCTGATTTAGAAGTTATCGAAATTAAATGTATATATATATAAATATATATATATATACATATATATATATATATATATATATATGTAATATGTATATATATATATATATATTATGTATATATACATATACAGTTGTACATATATATATATATATATATATATATATATATATATATATATATATATATATATATATGTGTGTGTATGTATAGCATTTATAACAAGAGTTATCATCACATGTGGTAATGACAACGAAAATGATAGAATAAGAATAATAGTGATCACACCAGTAGCTAAAAATGTATTTACTGAACTTGAAATTGATAATGTATGCGTGAATGATACTGTGAATATCATCACTACATCGGATCGAAGATAAAAGAAAAAGAAACACTACCATCGACTGTGGAAGTTTCACATAAAAGCTGACCTCATTTTGTAACAGAATACCAATCGAGCTGTGAATAGCTCCATAGCCAGGCAAGTCAAGAATAGATTAGATAAGGCTATTGACATAATGGTGCAATATTTTAACGGTGTCTTTGAGGCCCTGGAAAAGCATTAACTATTTCAATCAACCCACCATTATTGTTACCTATCATATTTTAATATCGAATTCACTCGACCTTTGTTGCTTAATAATTGAACAAAAAGGAACGTTACGTGCGTCAGTGAAGCATTCTCTTACATTGCCATATGTTACAAACTTTGCAATCAGCTACCCTGGTGGAGAAGAGATGATTTAAATTTAAGTAAAAATAAAACTATTGATTTTGAAAGATATATGTAAAGCGGAGACGAAATAAAGTTACATCTCTCTCTAAAGCCTTATTGGCAAAGTCAATGTCTAGATTTGTTACAATTCAGATGTATAGGGTCGAATCCTTACCCGGGTAGAAGGACTTATATAATAAATAACCAGACGGGTATTTATTTCTAAGGTCAGTGAGTTCCATATTAAAATGTGTGTCGCTCGACATTTGAAAAATGAAAATCATATGTGTTATTACCAATTTATCATACTTGTATAAGACCACACGTTACAAGGAATTTGCTTTACTGGCGTCAACATGTCTTCTATACATGAATGATCATATTTTCGTAGGATCTTCAGTCTCCCCGTGAGTCTTTCCTTAATGAAATTATCATTCCATTTTCTCTATTTTATCACTACAGGTTCCGACAATCCTTTGTCTTCATCTAGTCATTACTAAGTTACAATGTATTAAAGCCGGTCAGGACCACTCTACTCTCAGGGTCATGCATGGGCTGGAGTCATCTGACACCAGCAGAGCTGTTGTTCCTGGGCCACCTCAGGGAGCGACGTCCAAGTACTTCCCACTTTACTTCGAGCCCACGTTCTGATTAGGGTAGAGTGTAGTTAGATTCTTGTTGAATGTTCAACCAGGGCCTTTGGAAGGCATGCTTACAGCTTCAGCTATCATGAGCCTAACGTAGTTGCCCTCCTTGCGAACGATTTGGGTTTCGTCATTTAGCTCTTTAAGGGAGAGTTTTCGATCGTGGGTACCGATGTAATATTGGTATATTGCACCTTGATTTCTGTGGGATAACATACATCTCACTTTACATACTAATAGCGGCCCTGGTAATGAGGAACAGTCACGCTCCTGCAGGACCAAATGAAGAGTGTACAAATGTAGACTAAATATTTTCACACTACTACCACACTCCGAAGACATATGCTGGACAACAGAAATCATGGGCAATACACCAACATCAATATCTACAACCTGAAACCCTCCCTGAAAAAACTAATTGACAGAACTCAGATCGTTCACAATGAGAGCAACTAGAGTAGGCCATAATAACTGAAGGCCCTCATAAAACATTCAACAAAAATCTAACTACACTCAAAGGTAAAGTGGGAAGTAATAAGGCCTCTTCCGTAGAAACATATCATCACAAAGATGGTTCTGATATACCAGATGACCCCAGCCTATGTATGACCCTGAAAACGGAACCGTCTTGACCGATTAATCTGCAAAAGGAAAGGTCTTTGTAATGGTGCAAGCCTGCATGTGTGTTTGATTGTTTGCCTGTGTGTATAAATATTATCATGGTCCAGGATCTGGGCACCAAAATAATATGTTATATATTATGGCTGAAAAATTACAGAACCTCCCGAATTCCAAACTCACCTGTTTGTTTTTACATAAATCTGATACACTTGAATACCAGAGCACTGAGAGTTATATAACTTCAGTATATAAAACCACTGAATATTCAAAGGTCTCTTACGTACACTCAAAACAAACTGGGTAATTATTATTAAGAACTATTCAAAACAACCTCTTACTCCGATTCTTAAACAGGGCTACGAGAGAGCTCTGAGAGCAATACTGGAGATCGAAATAATACATTCTTTAAAAAAATAAATACATTCCATAAAAATTTACAACATTTATACGGAAAATTATCACTAAGATGAATCACACAAAATATTAAATCTGAACATAACCTTAGAATAAGACAAGAAAAGATACTTATGAAAACTATACAATCACTTGTTTCACTGTTAATTAATTCATAAAAATATCTAATCTTGATAATTAATGACAATAGTTAACTTTTAACACTTATATAAACTCTTACAGAAATTTACATAAAAGGAACTGATAAACTCTTTTGGATCACATGATGTAATCGAACAGTTAAGCCAAAATAAATACACTTCCCTGTTTTCACCTAAATCTCACATGGGCCAGTTTATATAATAAATTTATATAATACCAGCATTTACAATACCACAATAAATCTGAAATCAGCTTCAAAGTTTCATTAACGTTTGAACACACTACACACAATTTATATTGGGTAAAAAACTTATTCACTTTGGAGAGGGCACACACTCAACGCACTTGAGGAGAGACAATGTTGGCTCTTTCACTGAGACAGGCTGGATTTCTTCTGCTGCTATGTATTCCTAGGGGCACTTATATATTGACTTACTAACTTCTAGATTATTCCTAAGAGATTATTCTCAGTTACCAACTGAGTCTATCGAACAGGATATCCAACCTCGCTTGCAAGGCAACCCTCTCTCAGCTAGCACCGCCCCCCTCAGTCCTCGGAATAATGAAAAAAAAAAGATAAAACTATCTCTGGGGTTCTCAAGAACATTCTAAACACGCGGAAAATATAAGAATTGTGTATTTTCTCACAACAATGACGCAATACCTCGTATAAACATAGAAAAAATTACATATGACCTCGTTCATACATCGTATGGTTCGTACAGCACATTTAATCAAGATGGTATAAGACTTTGTAAAAAAATATGTGAAACAAAAACGTCACTCTTAAAAATTACGTAAATTTACATAAACTGACTTGAATTAATAATACAATGAAATGATCGACGAAGGTCTTCTGCAATTTACATACAATTACTTATACCTACATGAGAGAAGCTCAACTTACTAGCTGGCTATAGACCTCTTAAATACACAAATGAAATACAGGAATAAAATATTTACTCTACACTAGACTAGCTTTGTAAGATAGCTCCCCTAAAAAAATATTATTTATTCCAGGCCTGAATCCATTGATTCAGCCTGTAATAATAATGTGTAATCACGTTATCTTTACCTGATATATGCTTTACATTAATACAATATGGTTGCATACATAATGACCACCTAGTTAATCTTTGATTATTCTTTATCTTATTAACAAAACTTAAAAGATTGTGATCCGACTAGATTGTAATTCCTTCATTCCGTGGTCGATTTACATAAATTTCGGATTTGTTTATTGGTGTGACCAGTGCCAGTAGTTCCTTTATATATATATATATATATATATATATATATATATATATATATATATATATATATATATTTATATATATATATATATATATATATATATATTTATATATATATATATATATATATATATATATATATATATATATAAATATATATATGTATATATACATATATATATATATATATATATATATATATATATATATATATATATATATATATATATATATGTATATATATACATCACTTTTGAGGAGATAACTCTAGATTGTGTTAGCCTTCCAATTTTTATCAAACAATTTAAGAGGTCAGTGACTTTTGCCATTCTGCAGTTAGGTTGCCACTTTCTACAGTTGTTTAACTACCAGTAAACATGGGGAATAAAGCAAGATACATAAAGAATAACGCCTCATTTTATAATCAAACCTTTCAATGGTAAGGGAAACGTCCAAGCTTCTGGATCGTGAGCATCTTTCTCTGTATGAATTATCATGAGAACGAAATTAAAGATCTTTACTAGCTCATTGCCCCTCATTCCAGCCTCCTTATTTTCGATTCTCCATCTTGACAATATTCTCAGCTGAAAGAGTTCACCCTAGCAGAAAATAAGCCCTCATCACCTTGCAAGTTTAACAAATAATCTCAAATGTAGCCTCGAAGATGAAGCAAAGCCCTTTATGAAAGAATGAACAGGAAAGTAATCATAAGAGCAATCCCTTATCCAAAGGCCAATCTCACAGGAACTCTAAAACTAATTACGTCTAATCTAGGTCAGCGTGGACTTGTGTGAGAGGTCCGATGTCATATTTACTTTTCAGTTCATCAGTTATGGTGTTTTATTTCCTTAGCGACATTTTAAACAATATCTAATGACTTCAATGTAAAAAAGAACTATATTTACGAATTCATCTATCTTTGAAATCTAAACAGTATTTAGGTACACGTGCCTTAATTTTAGTTAATGAAAAACGTATACGGTTTATTTACCATGCTTCACTTCATTTGAAATAAAAAAGAAATCATTAGAATCGAAAAAAAAAATAATTAATTAGGTCAATGCAACGTATTAGTTTCTATCTCTCTATTCGTATTTTATATTTCTTGAACGATACTAAAAGTTTCAAGTCCCCGAATTTAATTAAAGTCTGAAAACGAAGATATATTTAAGGGGAAAGACATCCCAATTTATTACATACATTTTGCTGTGTTCATGATGGCGAGATTTCACCAATAAAATTTCAGTGGATGTATAGTAGGTACCTGTAATATTCAAGTATTGCTCTAAAAGTCTTACACCGTAATTACAGGTAATATGTCCCCATCCTTTATCCATTTTTCTCTTTTTTAAGTTATACAGTAAAATTTTTCCTTTCATCATTTATATTTCATAAGGATTTTGGAAAAGGAATTTATTGAAAAAAGGACTTTGAAAAGAATTCCGTTGCACACTGGGTGATACGTCGTTACTTCATCAAAAAAAAAATCACTTCATGGTCAAAATCTATTTCAGAAAAAGTTCAAATTTCTAGTATTACCATTTGATATCGAGAGCACACGTAATCGCATTTATTATATTCCGACGATGAATTCAGGAAGGAATTGATCCATTTGCCCTCTCAATTAAGGCGAATGTAAACATAACAGAATTTATTGGCCCTTTGCTCGATGGATGTACAATATTCAAGAGGCAGCAATATCAAACTACACATAGAGGTGAGGCTATTTTTTTAATATTTTTTATATCAAATTTCATTCCATACATTCCCTGTTAAAAGATTATCAGAGGAAATTTTCCCATTCAAATGCTATTGTATTTTACGTGCAATAGTATTTAATTATTGTAGAGTCGATATTCATAGCTTGATAAGTAACATCCAGCAAGATTACGTTTCGAAGAAAACATTTCCTTTTTATTTTCATGGATTTTATTATGCTAAAGTGGAACTATTTCATATGGATGATTAGTGTACCAATGCTTAACGGTTAGAGACACACGATGTAGGAGATCCTATTTACGAGGCTTTCAATTGGGAAAATACAACGTTATTGCAAGCGACAAATGCTTCTTAAAAATATTTGGTAGGATTTCCTTTGCTATATATGTCACGGTCTTAATTGTTTTGGTAAAGTCTTAAAAGTACATTGATGCGTAAACTTCTTCATTTTTAACAGTGAAAGCATTGTTCTTATCATTCATCACGTTTAATAATTGGCTATTTTCGGATGATAAATTCACCTTTATTGGTATATCTTGTTCAAGAATATACCTCTGAATCAAAGGCTCTAACAACGATTACTATTTTGGTACCTTCTCAAGTTATGCAGGGTAAAGAACATTATCTTTGCCCCTCTCCACTTCCCTTCACCAATACACATATAACGTCCTTTAAAATTGACAGGCCACATTACTTGTGTATCTTTGTCAAAAAAAAAAAAAAAAAAAAAAAAAAAAAAAAAAAAAAAAAGATAGTACAAATTGCTTTATAAAGTACAATTCATTAGCAAATCTACTTAAATAAGCTATACTTTTTACAGGGATTACATTTGTATCCTACAAAATCTGCTCAAAGAGTTTGAAAAATGCCTTCGTTCACCCAAGGGCCAGCCGCCCATGACCTACAGAAAGGGCCAGCCAGCCTTTCATAACTGTACCCAATATTAGCAGCCAGGAGGAAGGCACCTTGGTCCGAACCCTAAAGCTATATATGACGTTTCTAGTGTCGGGATTTGCCCTCTCTACAATCTTACATCTGAGGTAAAAAAAATAATAGTAAAAGGAAAATCATTAATTATTCTATCAGTATATCAGTAGCATTTAAAAGTTCAGTGTGTGCGTGTGAGTTTTCTTTTAAACAACTGATCGAAAAAAAAACGTTTTATTCAATTTCTCACTCTTTTCTTATCTTCACTGTATTTCTTTCCTTCCCCTATGCCTATTTCTACAATTGAAAAGTTAACAAAAGGCTAACGGCATCGATTTCTGAAGAAAATAATGGAGAGGAGTCGTGGAGGACTAAAAAAAAAGTTTTCAGTTCAAGATAGATTTCCATTATCACATTTCTGCTGAAGATATCGACTTCCATTATCACAATTTTTGCTAAAGATCCAAACGTTCTTCGTCGTATTTTTTGTTTTCTACTTGAAAGTATTGTTGAAGTAAAAAAAAAAAAAAAAAAAAAAAAAAAAAAAATAAAAAAAAACAAACAAACAAGCACATTTTCCAGGTTTTAATAAATAGTGTTGCAGCCCTTGAAAATTTGAAAACTGTTTTAGCTCTGCTGCACGCCAAGACCAATCTATAAGTGCGCACACGATGAAGTGCCTTAATGTGTTCTCACATTTGCATACATACAAACAGGCGGAAGGATATGACTGAATCCTTTGTTCTGTAGTGGACTAGTAATGGCTGAATATATATATATATATATATATATATATATATATATATATATATATATATATATATATATATATATACCAGGAAGGTACATAAGATGTAATGTAAATTGTTGGGTTGCGATAATCGCAGTGGATTATAAGCAAGGACTATTTCTCTTCACCAGCTATTCCAACAGAACTCCAAATATCCAGATACGTTGTTATTTTAGGAAACGAGTTACCAAGTTTTTTTCTAATGTTTTCTCAGTAAATTGCCCAACCATGTTTTCTCTGCGTAGTGACCATCCCTGCCTTGAAGTTTCTCTCACAAGTAGCGGGGAAGACTGAGGCCACTCCGTGACTTCCCCTGACGTTCCTCTCTGTTTATCTTGGTAGGGAAGAAAAGGGTTCACCATTCACAAAAACTATTTTGGAAGGGCAGCGTCATAAATAAAGTCCGAAGCTAATGTAAACAAACTAACACGAGAGAAAGGGAACGGAAACGAATGGGTTATTCAGAAAGGGGGTGAAACTCCACGAATGAGGCAAAGACCTGAAATTTTCACCGAATATTTAATTTTCAAAATTTGTACTTCTTTGATGTGAGCTAAAAAAATAACTCAATTTCTTTCTTCTCTTCTTAGCTGACCACCGAAACAACAGAACCTTCACTAGGAGCAATCATTTCAAGTGTGGCCGACTTTGTCCACCCCCCACCCCCCACCAAAAAAAAAAAAACCTAACCTCCATAAACTAAATTCAAGGACATAATTATGACGTCACTACGGTTTCTCAGAGATCTGTGGTGACATAAAAGTGTTATTTTTAGACTCGTACAACTACGTATATCGTTTGTCTCCAAAACGTACAGCGTTTACTCAAATAAAAAACAAAAAACACAAGAAAAAATTCACAGATCTATAAAATTTTTAATACGTCAAACATACTTGGTTCCAGCTTTCACTTAATGAGTTTCACATTCTGTTCTCAAGTATTTGGGAAAAAGATTATCAAATCGACACTCACACCCGGATATTTGATTTTGCTTTCTCGGAAGGCCAATTTCTACAGGAAGCATAAAACCCCCAAACTATTATCGTAGCATACAGTAA
Organism: Palaemon carinicauda; assembly: GCF_036898095.1. Taxonomy (NCBI): domain Eukaryota; kingdom Metazoa; phylum Arthropoda; class Malacostraca; order Decapoda; family Palaemonidae; genus Palaemon; species Palaemon carinicauda. Next base: position 25,801,041 of record NC_090746.1, read on the forward strand.
CACAAAACAAGTTCAACTTTTCTAACAACTTTTCTTTCAGTGGTCCCTCTAACTATCATGATTTTTTTTCATAGGATTTAATCCAAATTCTAGATGATCACAAAGAAACTTTCAAACTAACCCGCATGATTGATACAATGCATAATTATTCAATTACTGATCGATGGCCATATTGACTCCTGCAACAAAACATGACAGGTTACCGATTGACAGAAGGAGATACAACTGGTCGAATAGAGGAAGGAGGACTGGAAGTGATACCAGCAGACATTCAAAGATGACAAAGGAAATCCAGTTGTCACAACGGAGTACAACGGTTTGACAAGATTGATGCAAATACAACCATGACAAACATGAGATATAATTTTTCTTATTCCACCGAACGGGTTAGTCATAAAGCGAGTAAAATGTTTTTATCAATGATCTACCAATGGAAATGGTTATCATAAATTACATGAACTATAAGTTGGTATCTAAAATAATCCCGATAAAAAATTCAGTTGTCAATTGATTTCAAGTAATACGGGTTGAATATCTTTCTGATGCAAAATGAAATAGTGACAGTGCTTACGTAGACAGTAAGTTTCGATATTATTCCTATCCTAATTATATGCTATTTTCGAGTTACAAAGGTCCGTTCGTCTTACAAGACAGAGTTTAACCATCATTCATAATTGCAATACAGAAGACCATATGATACAGTATATCCCGTTTGCTTCGTATAGGTGTCAATCAAATTCGATAAATTCGGTTGACATACCAACGTAGTTAAACCCAAACCTTTGTTTCTTACGTAAATGCAGACCAAATCCAGATGACTGGAGACATCAAACTCCTTCACACACACCAGACATAATCATGACGCATCAAAGAAACAGCCAAAGACAACCTACTAGATGACAAAAGGCTATATATTAAGAGTACCATTTCCTCCAATTTTCCACTCCACTCTCTTTACTAAACACCAAGTTCAACTGTAAATTCAACATCAAAATCTAACCTGCAGTTTACGAATATACTGAATTAATTAAGATACACATCTGCATCAACCCGATAGATGACCTGTACCCCTTCATAATATAATTTTGTACAAATTTTTTTTAATAGGGGTTCTATCACCCATTTCCTCTTTTGAAATTATTGAGTAATAGTGAAATTAAATAGAGCCCAGTAAAACTCAAATCCAAAATTTTCTATACATAACTGTGACCACACCAGAATAAAACTAAAATTAACTGCAGCACCGCCTTTCTAGTAAATCTCATTAAAGAAAAAAGCCAGGTCTAAGGCCTTTCTCCCATTTAAAGGCTGTTGTTATGGGAGAGCTGTTTATGGAAGCTTTAAAAACTGGCACTTTATGTGGAGAATTTCACCATAGTAACAGAAAAGAAGTATTTGAAAAGTTTGTTCTAGGTCTATGAAATGAGTTAGCAGCTAGAGTGGATATGAATGTGTTGAGGTGGTTTGGCCATGTTGAGAAAATGGAAAATGGCTGTCTGCTAAAGAAGGTGATGAATGCAAGAGTTGATGGGAGAAGTACAAGAGGAAGACCAAGGTTTGGGTGGATGGATGGAGTGAAGGAAGCTCTGGGTGATAGGAGGATAGATGTGAGAGAGGCAAGAGAGCGTGCTAGAAATAGGAATGAATGGCGAGCGATTGTGACGCAGTTACGGTAGGCCCTGCTGCTTCCTCCAGTGCCTTGGATGACCACGGAGGTAGCAGCTGTAGGGGATTCAGCATTATGAAGCTTCGTCTGTGGTGGATAATGTGGGAGGGTGGGCTGTGCCACCCAAGCAGTACCAGCCGAACTCGGTTCAGTCCCTTGTCAGGCTGGGAGGAACGTAGAGAGGAGACGTCCCCTTTTTTTGTTTCATTTGTTTGATGTTGGCTACCCCTTAAAATTGGGGGAAGTGCCTTGGTATATGTATGATGTATTATTATTATTATTATTATTATTATTATTATTATTATTATTATTATTATCATAGAGAAGTCATTATTTTATTGTTATACAACATTACCCTTAAATAAGAATTCCTTCCATTTTATAATTTCAACTTTAATTTTCTAAGAGTCTTTATTACTATTTTTCACTCTTCCTATCTCTTTCTGTCTTTATTGCTTTAATATAATGCATCTGCCTTCAGCAAGGAGTTACAAGAAGTCAAAGGATTTCATCTTCGAAGAAAATATATTGAAGATACAGTAATTTCAGGTTGAAAGAGACTTAAAATATATTGTAATTTTGTTAACAGTAATAATAATCATAGCAAAAAAGTTAGGTTTCAGAGCCCTATTTTCAAAACATGATTCGAAATGCTGAAAAATCTGTATCAGGGACGAGATATAGGTTTGGAAATAAAGGAAGTTCAAATATACCGAATTTCGTATCATTTGATCAAGCGCTTCAACTTGTGCGGTGGAAGTTGTATTACACAAGCGATTTGTCTTCGTTCAGATAGACTGGCAGCAAACAAGTATATTTTTGCCTAACTTCTTTTTAACTGATACATATATTTTTTTAAATGTCAATTATTTATTAAGAGTATGTATAAAAATATATCTGGGTGGTGGAGAGATGTCACCCTTGGGGAAATTGAGAAAATGTGAAATCTAAATAATAATTGATAAAATATCAAGTAATGTCTTTTCTGTTTTCAGGTACAAGAAATGCGATACAAGTTCAAGATGTTGGCCAAAAATTTATGCTTTTATTCTAACGCTCATAAAATATGCAGCGATGATTATTGAAATTATAACCATAAGGTTGTATACAACACTTCAGATGTATAGAAGTCAAGACAAGTCAAATAAGACTAGTTTCACACTCATATGTGTTACCTGGACCAGATTTGTCAATTAACTAAGTAATACCACAAAAAAAAAAAAAAAAATAAAAAAAAAAACATTCGGATAATTGCATGTATTACTCAAGTCTATTTTCAGGTTCAACCAAGTGCAAATTTATTTATATTCATGTGCAATTTTAAACATGATTTGTATATTGTTAAAATGTATTTTGACAGTAGCATTGACATCCATGATAACTCCAAGTTCATTATTATTATTATTATTATTATTATGAAAACTGTCATTACTATTTACTATTCAATCATCGTCTTCAGCATTCTCAACGGCATTCTCGCATTCGCGTCAGCCTTGGCATGCACAGAATAATGAACATGGCATGTTGGCATTGCCACAGCTGCATCTTTGAGTTTTGGATGGGGTCCTTCTTTGACAACAACATTGTAGGAGTTTGAGTAGATCAAGAGAAGCCAACAGGGTTTCTGGCAGGACAGCAGTTAGGCTGGGAGTAAAGAGGAGACTAAATACGGAGAATCAATATCATCTACTAAATATGGTAAATAAGACAAATTTTAATAAGATATCTAATTAATATACTAATATTTTCATTTACAATAAAGTTCTGCCAATCAAAATCCACATACTCCTGTACAAAAAAGGAAAAAAATACATTTATTCATATTTCTTAATCATCCAACTTTGGCGAAGCTATATATTTCCTCGTATCAATTACCCTTATTTTTTCCTTTACGTTATATTGCGCCACACTTTGCAAGGAATTTTCTCTAACATTGCCTCCGTTTCTTTAAAGGATTTTCTTAAATGTTGGTAAAGAGTAAGAACACTCCACGACCTCCCTCAACATCCCTCCTGTTTACCTTTGCAGGGTCCTCTTTTCACGCGGTCTGTTTGTAAGAGAAACGCTGTAATTAACGTCTCGAGCCAATCTAGAGTCAACATTAAAAAGAGAATAGCGAAAACGAGCAACGAAGACGGATAAGTTGAAGAGAAGAGAAGGGACATCGAGATGAATTTAATACATTACTCGATAATTTATAGACACTGAATATATTAAAAATATAATAAAAAACCTCTTCTGCGATATAAGAGGTGTTTATTATATTCAGGGGAGTACGAATGACTTTCTCCATTATATTCACTTTATTACGGAAGACTTTATTACATTCAATGGAGTACGAAAACCTGTCAGGAGTAAAAAAAATCCTTTTGGAGAAAATACCTTCAAATCTAAAAATCTGACTATTCTTTCAGAGACATATTTAGAAATGAGGCATAATGCTAAACATAACAGCCACAGACATAGAAAGTCATCTTTAAAAGCTGATTACTTGGCAAACAAGAGAGCAAAAACGAAAGCCACAAAATATAATTAAATGAAGCGAAAAGCTACCCTCTTCGGAAATTGATGTTTTTGTATAAATTGGTATATCCAAAATTGTATACGAAATTATTTTGAATTTAGTTCCAAACCACCAATGATGTAAAATTCAAGTAGTGTCTCCTGTATAAAGGTTGTAGTGGCTTATTAGAAACACCCCAGTCCGCTGGAAGGGAGATCGAGTAACACTCAAGCTCGATAGATTCTTGTTTCTGCAACCTTACCATCCTTGTGAGCTGAGATTGGGGGGTTTGAGGGAGCCTACAGGGGGCTACCTGCTGAGTCATCAGCAGCCATTGCCTGCCCCTTTATGGTCCTGGCTTAAGAGGAGAGCTGGCTTGGGCTCTGATCACCTTGATATATGGCCAGACTCAAGGGCGTTGTCTTGTTAGGTCATTGTCACTGTCCCTTTTCTCTGCCATTCATGAGTGACCTATAACCCCACCATCCTGAACGTGGCATATGGGGGGGGGGGGAGCCCGGCCATGCTAATATGCCAGACGTTGCTGCTTCTACTCTACGGCGCTCATAATCTTGCTTCAACCGTGCTATATAGCCATCTTCATAGCCAAGCTAATACAGATATCTATGATATAAGCGAGTAATTCTTGGTTAATAGGTAAATAAATTTATAAGAATTTAAAGGAATTTAAATATCTCAAAGACTTTTCAGTTCATCCGCGGCAACTCCATTTATAGAGCTTTTAAACATTTATAGAGCTTTTATGATCTTGTCTTACTTATTTTTGAAAAATTTTACCATGATACGGTTCACTACATCCACCAGAAGTCTGTTCCATGCATTTGTTATTTTCTATGTAAAAAAATAATACCAAATTGAGGGGTGTTGTCTCTTTATAATTCCAGTTTTAATCGTGTCCCTATGAATCGATTTCTGCTAAGTGTGAAGAGGTTGTTGTAGTCTACATAGGTTATTCCTTTAAGATTATTTAATGTCTCCATTACCTCTCTTCCTAGTCATCATGTTTGTAGATCAAATAAGTTCAAACGTTCCAGTCTCTGTCTATATCCAAATGGTCTAGTTTAGTGGCCCTAGCTTGCACTGATTGACAGATAGATAGATAGATAGATAAATATGATAAATTTTGCACATTAAAACGTGTTTTTTTCATATTTTAAATAAGCCATATATTTTAATACATTAATGCACCGTGCCATTAATGGAACGGTCACTTTCATACAAGAATCTTGGACCAGGGTTCGATTCCCGGCCAGTCAGATGCTATTGTTTTTAAGTGATTTCGCCAAGAGACTCTGATCCTGAGGCCGGTAAGAGAATCCAGACGTTAATGTATTAAAATATATGGCTTATTTGAGAGATATATACTGTGTTTGTATAGATATACATACAGAGAGAGAGAGAGAGAGAGAGAGAGAGAGAGAGAAAGTGGAGTGGGAGAACAGGTAGTGATCTGTGGAGACACAGCATCAGTGTGAGAATCCGTTTAAAACTAATGTCGGTGGACTTGCCTATCGAGGTTGAGTATAGTATGAGTCATCATATTTGACTCATGATTCTGTTTCTCCCTTTGTATAAGCAGCCTATGTGCAGTTCTGTCATGGTATCCGTTTGAAAATAACATATAATTAAGATTTTTTATCAAAATTTTACTAATTAGTAATTTGGAAAACCATCACATTGAGAAAAAGGAAATATCTACTTTTTTATATAAGTGATACCTCTACAAACGATCTTAATTCGTTCCGTGAGCTGCTTTGTATGTTAAAACGATCGTATGTTGGAGCAAATATTCCCATAAGAATACACTGTAATTTGTTTAATTTGTTCCTCAGCCTAAAAACCCATGATACCTCCTTAACAAATTGCTACACATAATTACACATAACATTAATACAATTGAATCCAGAAATATATAAAAAAGAATAATAATAAAGAAATAATAAATAAAAAAAGGGGTTTTTATTGACACTTTACCTTAGAGACAGGCCAACGCAGTTGTAGGAATTGCTAAGCAGAAGACGGAAGATCAGCGAGGAGGTAGAAACGGCGACTGCGATAACGTACTGTAACTTACTCTAACTTATACTACGTGAACTTTTTATATTTCATATTTTTTTTTGCATTTTTTTTTTCCTTTTCTATTTTTAATTTGCATCACTTTCACTCGATTCGGTCTTACTTTTTTTTGCTTCACTTTCTTTCTCTTCATCATGATCACTAGACCGTTTCGTAGATTTTTTAAAGAAAATATCTATAGAAAGTTGCTTGGTACGGCTTTTGAGAATTTTTCTAAAGTGTGTTAAACAAACATCATAGAACTGCGCGACTACACGGCAAACCTGAAGTTTCTGTGGGTGATGCTTATCGATGAAATCAACAACGGTGCTATGCCGACATCTGTTTTATTTCAGCCGAAACTACGATGTGACCTACCTCCTCGATCTCCTCCGACTCACTCAACTGCGCCTGGAACTCATCATGCTGCATGGCTTGCAGCTCCTTGAGTTCCTCGGTGGTGAGCTCTTCATGATGCTCATCGACGAGTTCGGTGATGTCATCTTCATCAACCTCCTGACCCATGGACTTGCCAAGGGATACAATCTCTTCGATGTCTTCCTCGACGGTAAGCACAGGTCCAGGCTCGAGGCCAAAACCTTCGAAATCTCTGTGAGCAACAGCATCAGGCCAAAGCTTCTTCCAAGTTGAATTCAGTGTCCGACGAGTTACTCCCTCCCAAGCCTGATCTATGATCTTTAAGCAGTGCACGATATTAAAATGGCTCCTCCAAAATTCACGCAAAGTTAAGTTGGTGCTTTGCGTGACATTAAAGCACTGCTTAAATAAGTGCTTGGTGTAAAGCTTCTTGAAATTAGAGATGACTTGCTGGTCCAAGGGCTGGAGGATAGGGGTGGTATTCGGTGGAAGATACAACACTTTGATGAATTTGTATTCATCGATGATATCATCATCGAGTCCTGGGGGATGAGCGGGTGCATTATCCAAACAAAGCAAGCACTTCAAAGGCAAATTCCTCTCCTGAAGGTACTTCTTGACAGCAGGGCCGAAAACTACGTTTACCCATTCCACAAAGATATGCCCAGTGACCCAAGCCTTAGAATTTGAATGCCATAGAACATGTAGCAGGTCTTTATTAATTCTATGTGCTTTAAATGCCCTAGGGTTTTCGGAATGGTAAACTAATAATGGCTTTATTTTGCAGTCACCGCTGGCGTTGGCACAAAGCGCAAGAGTCAACCGATCCTTCATAGGCTTATGCCCAGGCATTTTCTTCTCTTCGGCGGTAATGTATGTTCGACTAGGCATCTTTTTCCAAAACAGACTGGTTTCATCACTGTTGAAAACCTGCTGCTCTACGTACCCTTCCTCCTCCACGATCTTTTCGAACTTTTTAACAAAATCATTAGCAGCTTTGGTGCCCGAACTTGAAGCTTCTCCATGCCGAACAACTCAATGAATCCCCGTCCGTTTCCTAAATTTCTCGAACCAACCTTGAGACGCCTTGAATTCCTCCGTCATAGGATCAGTTGAACTCTCCCCCGCGTCACTCCCAGAGCCCGCCGCCTTCAAGTCACAATATATAGCACTGGCCTTCTCACAAATGATCGCTTCAGTGATCGTATCGCCAACAATCTTCTTGTCCTTTATCCAGATCAACAAAAGGCGTTCCATCTCTTCCAGAGTAGGGCTACAACGTTTAGAAATAATGGTGATCCCCCTTCGATGGTTTGACTGCTTTAATGGCTGCCTTCTGTTTTATGATCGTCGAGATCGTAGACATATTCCGGCCATATTGTTTATCCAGATCGCTAACACGCACACCTCGCTCATGTTTTTCTATTATTTCTTGTTTTAGTTCTAATGAAAGCATTGACTTCCTTTTCTCACCACTACTACTTTCTGAACCGAAACTAGGCTTTTTAGGACCCATGATTACACGTAAAATAAAAAATGAAACGTGAGAAAAGGAAGATAAAAAAACACTGTTAATAACGGAGCGAGTAGAGAACAACCACACGATGCGCACGAGATGAGAGGACTGATCAAGGCGACGCTCGATTGGCATCCCTCCGATGTAGTGCCGTCTACCGGCGTAAACAATAAACTATGATCGACGCTTCGAGAAAATTCTATGCGTATGATCTACGTCGTATGTTGGAGCAAGACTTCAGGTGTCGAGACGCAAATTTGATTGAATTTTCCTTCGGATGTTGGAAAATTCGTATGTAAAGACAAACGTATGTAGAGGTATAGAAAATGCATTTTAACTGCTTATTATATGTAGATGCAACTGTTTCATAAAAGGAATTACATCTACTGTACTTGAGAAACTGACCAGCAACTGATCGTCAAACAAATCACATATGCAAATGAACTGGAATTACCATAACCAAATAATGTTGTCAAAGCTAAACACACACACACACACACGCACACACACATACACACACACACATATATATATATATATATATATATATATATATATATATATATATTTGTATGTTAAATATGGCGATCATAAAAAAGGATACGACACACAATTGTGAAACATGAACGTCTAAGATCATCTCGATAACCAAGCGATTTGATAGGGTGCCGTTTTCAAAATTTGACTTATGAAATTTAGCCATAGTTTATAACGGGAAGTATATATCAAGCATAAGTAAAAACCACAATAAATTTCTATTTTTAAAAAATCTAACGAAATTTAGCCATAGTTTATAACGGGAAGTATATATCAAGCATAAGTAAAAACCACAATAAATTTCTATTTTTAAAAAATCTAACGAAATTTTGTGCAAAAGACATTTGCAATTAAATTAAATTCTGTATTACTGTACGAGTAGAAAATCCATGATTAAAATCTTCATGAAAATCCATATGTAATCACTTTAGTTACAACCGACAGCTAATAATTGGTATTTGGATTGAAAAAATCATAAAAAAATAAATAAAAAGTAAACGGTAAGTTACCATTAAAAAAAACCTTAAAATTTTGATACAGGAACACAAGCAAAGGTAGGATAATAATCAACATAAAATATAACAGGATATTATTAGGCGGTAGAGGTAACATTAATCCGCCTTGAGATGTAGACTTAGGCGGATTCTACTAATTCATTGCACGAGATACTTGTTCACATCAAAGTGCTGAGCAAATTATTTCAATCACCATAAGAATTCCATAAAGAATTTTGACAGACGCATTGTGAATTTGTGATAACAGCCCCTACTGATGGAAAATAAATGTATCAAGGCCAAATATTTTTTTTGATAATTAAATCGGGAAAATTAGGGAAAATTCAAAATTTGTATAGCTGGTTGGATTGTATTATTTTTTATTACATGGAATATGTATTTCAGGTTGAAACTCATCGTTGGCAATAAAAACTATTACTACTTATGGTCCATCCTTGAACATCCCAGTACATTTCAACTTCAACCGCCATGGGTGTGCAAGAGGAACTCCTCGCCCTGAAGAGGAAGAGGGCAATCAGCAAAGGGAAGTTTACCAGGAAGGTAACTATGTGCAATGAAGGAATCAATCGAGGTGATGATTTATTAGTGTTAACGAAGAACTATGAGGAAACGGTTGAATGCTTAGAGTATCAAAATGATGAACTGATACATCTTATATGTGAAAACGAGGATAAGCTAGGCGATAGTAATTTAGAAGAAGAAACCCAACAATATATTCTAGATAGTGAAAGATTAAAATGTGAAGCAAGTGCAAAAATATTTAAAGGTGTCCAGGATGTAAAGGCAACAGAGAAATCGAAGGTTAAAGTAAAGAAATTTGAACCACCAATGTTCGAAGGTAATTTAAGAAACTATCCAACTTTTAAGGAAGATTATGAGAATTTAGATAAGAGTACATATGGCACTGATCCATATGCTCTCAAAATGTGTCTAGGTGGCGAAGCACTTCAAGCAGTGAAGGGCTCAGAGGGTAATTATGATGAAATGATTCAACGTTTGGATGATGAATTTGGGAATTCAAGAAAGATTGTAAACTTAGTGGTTGGTGAGCTTAGATCTCTAAAGAAAATTTATGATAATGATACCAAAGGATTTATTAAAATAGTCGATCAGGTTGAGCAATGTTGGCTTGATTTAAAAAAGGTAAATCTCTCTGATGAACTTAATAGTGCAAACGTTGTCAGCCATATAGAAAAGGTTTTACCTTCACTTCAAAAGAGAGAATGGGTAATTAAAGCAGATGAGGTATCAGTAACTAGCAATCTGTTTCCTGAGTTGTTGAAGTTCTTACAGAAAGAGAGAAAAATTTTGGAATATATGAATTCTAATGTTAAGAGTAGCGGTAGTGATAATAAGGCAACAGTCCATCATGTTGACAGCACAGTTGAGAATGAATCGGAAGTGATAAAATTGGTGAAAAAAATCGGGGAAGAACAAAGTATAAAAAATAAGGAATTTTAATCTTGTATTGTTAACTTGACAGAAATGGTTAAAGGTATTAAACCTAAGGCAGATAGTACGGGGATAGGATGCCTGTTACACAATTCAATGATATAACAGAATGTTATATATTTAATGGTTGTGGTAGCAAAGAAAGATTTGAGATTATAAAGGGTAATGGAATATGTTTTAGGTGTCTAAGGGGATATCATCCTGCTCGTAGCTGCAATGTTGGTACATTGTGTGATGTCATCATTGAAGGTAAAGGGCCATGCAATCGTAATCATCACCCACTGTTATATTCCGATAGTGTAGAAAATAGTATTCACAAAGCGATATCAGAAAAGGGATTTGCAGTGTTATTGAATATCAGTATGGTGAATAGTAAGAACATGCCTGTTAGTGTACTGTGGGATCCAGGAGCGGATATTTCATTTATAACAAATAGGATGGCTAAGAAATTGGGTTTAAGTGGAAAGCATATAAATTTATCCATGTTCAAGGTGGGCAATGCGGTTAAATATCACTCAAGCAACGAATATTGTGTACCACTAATTGATAAATCTGGTAAGGTTTGGAATGTCAATGCTGTTGGAATTAATGAAATAACAGCTAAAATAAAAAAAAAAATAGACTTATCCAGAGTATCTGAACTTTTTGAGGGAATATCAAACTTAGAGCTGAATCACCCACATAGGGAAATTGATATGCTTATTGGTGCTAATTATTGTGAAATATTGCCAAGGGTTGTTTAAACAAATAAGGGTCTCCAGTTGCTAGAAAATCAGTTTGGGTTCAGCATACGTGGTAGACATGATGAAATTACCAATCAAGTAAATATTGGTAATCATGTGTTTGTGAGAATTCATAAACTTTCAAGTTCAGTAAATTTGAATGAAATCAATATTGAGCCAACAGAAAATCTAAAGGATCAGTTAGATAAATTTTTTGCCATAGAAGAAATGGGAACAAGGTGTAATCCACAATGTATCAAATGTATGTGCAGAGGTTGTCCTAGACTCAATTATGTAAGTTTAAAAGAAGAAAAGGAAATGAAATTGATTGAGGAAGGATTAACGTATGATGAGAAACAGAAATTCTGGTTTGTAAGGTATCCTTGGATAAAAGATCCAAATCAATTGAAAAATAACATAAATGTAGCAAATGCTAGGTTAAGAACAACAGAGAATTGATTAAGGAAACTTGGGAATGAGTATGCAATGAAATATCAGAAAGAGACTGAAGATATGGTTAGAAGGGGAGTAGCTAGGAAATTAACTAATAAGGAGATTCAAGAGTACAACGGCCCAATTCACTATATTCATCATCATGAGGTGTTGAAGCTAGAATCTAGTTCAACCCCAGTGCGCATTGTCTTCAATTCTCCAGCATCTTATATGGGACAGAGGTTAAACGATTTTTGGGCTAAGGGGCCTGATATTTTGAACAGTTTGCTGGGAGTGTTGTGTAGATTTAGGCAAGATAATATAGCCATAGTGGGTGACATAACAAAGATGTACCATACTGTAAAACTCGGCACACTAGATGAACATACATAGATTTGTATGGAGGGACTTGGATGATAGTAGGCCACCTGATCAGTATGTTTTTACGACAGTAACATTTGGAGATAGGCCCAGTGGTACTATAGCTATGGTAGCTTTGAGACATACAGTAGAACAATTCGGTAAGGAATCCCCGGATGTGCAAGATATGATTCTTAATAATACATATGTAGATGATATACTGTATTCTACTGATGCCATTGAGAACGCAATCAAATTGATACAGGATACTGAAAGGGTATTGTCGCAGGGAAGTTTCAGAATAAAGCACTAGATAGTCAATGGGCATTATGAAAACTACAATGTAAGAATAATAGAATCTGATAGTGAGAAAATCTTAGGTTTAAAATGGAATCCTGTAGATGACTATTTTTCCTTTGCTGTAAGACTCAACTTCACAATAAGAATAAGAAAGGTTAGGAGTGGTCCAAATTTAGATATAGGTGAATTTGATTATAAATTTCCAAAAATATTAACACGCAGAAAGATATCGAGTCAAATTGCATCGTTGTATGATCCATTAGGGTTGGTTATACCAGTATTACTCAAAGCTAAGATCTTGATGAGATCCATGATTTCCAAAAGAAACTCGAATGGTGGTGGAATCAAGTGGGATGATCCACTTGATGATTCCAT
>NC_090746.1:25818872-25856372 GCF_036898095.1 Palaemon carinicauda
TGTATCTGTTTGCATGTGTGTATGTGTTAATCAGTTTCCCGCAACATGGGATAATTCTGGTAAAAAAAAAAAAAAAAAAAAAACACGACACAATCACTGCCACAAATATACAGTACTTGAATTGTTGCATCATGGGTTAATTTTTTTGGGTGAAAACCTTACACAGAATAAGCTGCTCTACCTCATACACCTATTCAAAAGATTAATCTGCAGAAGTTCGAACCCCGATGCCCACAAGTAAACGATTAACTTTTACTTTACACGTACTCCATCGTCACATGTATTTTAAGCCTTATTTATCATTTATACATACTCCTGCACACACACAACACACACACACGCACACACACACACACACACACACACATATATATATATATATATATATATATATATATATATATATATATATATAATTATATATATATTAGTGTGCTACTGTTGTTAACACACATTAAGTATGTTAGTTGGTATGTTACATCTTCAAGTAAAGTCAAGTAAGTTAACTTTAAAATGGTTTATTCTTTAAAAACAACAGTGTTAACATCTCCATCACAGGAGTATAGCTGGTTTGGTCGGATGACCATTCCATATGATGTCTTGATAAGAACTGGCTAAAATATCGATATCACAGATATCGTATAGTCAGTTATCTCAGCATTTAAACACATAATGTAAACTAAACATTAGTATAGGAAGACACCTGCATCCGGTGGCGACACAACTCTTTCTCACGATTCGTATTTGTGTTTATTCTTCATAAAAATGTTACATTGCTGAGATCTGGTATTCGCATCCTGTTATGATCTGACTACAGCACTTCTCACACTAGCTTCTACTTCCACAATGACCTATTACGTCATGTGTTTTAAATACGGCAGACGAACGTCTAAATTTGTTACATTTCACAGGTGTCCAGGTACTTCTTACTTCATAAAAACGGTGTCAGAATAAATGAATAAATATAAATCTGTTCAGTAAACATCTGTCCTCTGGTTTTTAAAGATAATGTCTATGAAATATCTGGATTTTATGTAGAGTTTATCGGCAATTGACATGAATGACACTCTCCGCTTGTTTTTCGACATTGAGAGAAATCATGAAATACTATTAGGTTTTAGAACATGAAAACAATTATTTTTTTAAAAGGACAATAAATGATGAAACAAATGATGACTATCTACATTCTGAATCTAATTCGGCTGATGTCAAGATAAGACCTGCAGAGTTCTTCTTTGTAAATGCTCTAATTAAATAAAGGAGCAATATTCGCTTTAATTATCTTCCTCGTCTTAATGAATGGCCCAGCTGGCGCAGTGCAAGAAGTTATTAATCAGTGTACGAGATAAAATAAAAAAGGGAAATACAATTAAAACGCTTCCAGTAATTTCAAATGAGTTTTGTAACTGCAATTATTCGATGTTACATATTTATTTATTATAAGTTGTTAAGTTAACAGTTTATAAAACAATGATTTTTTTTTCTAGTTGAACTTCAGATAAATACCATTATATCAATGTCTTATAAAGTAAGTATAACCCTCTGAATAAGATTGGTGTTTAACTAACTTATGCATCAAGTTTTCATGACTACTCAAGTATGCTCTTTGTATGGAGAATTCTCACTGCGATCAATGAAGAAAATTGTGAGGGAAAATACTGCGAAAAAAAAAAATATGTATAAAAAAAAGGAGGTTCACGTAACATATCATTTTGGCTTGTTAATTAAAAAAAAAATAATAACTCTATTGCTATTTTCATCCGCTATATTCATTATCATTAATTTTACTTATCTATTCCCTTATTGTTTTACATTCCTGAGCTTATATGATACTTTCTTCATTTTATTTGTTATTATTTCTAAAATTCATCAATACATTATCTATTTTTTTCTCCACTGTTTTTTCACGTCTTGCACAGGAAAATATTAATTTTCTCTTATGCATTGTAAACGTATCAAGTAATAATATATTTAAAAACTTAATAATTATTTAAGATATCCTTCAAGGACGTGTGCACATCCTAACACTGATGACAACAGAAATCATTGCTTCCAAAGCCAAACAATGAAACCCAGCGATCGGGTGTCAAAGTGAAACAAAATTTCCGGCCACGAGACCGAGACGCCCCGTGAAATATCCTTCAGAAATCCTTTTCGGATCAAACCCAGAGAAACCAATTTCACTCCTACCAAACTTTTCTAAAAACCTCTTTAAGGGATCGAACGAGTGTTATATCTCTTCCCAGTGTTTGAAGACCTAAGATGTCTTACCTTCAGGAATTTAAGGCTCCACGTTATATTCTCCTTGTTGATTCATTTTCCGAGGGGCGTTTATACATTTGTGTGTGCATATATATATATACATATATATATATATATATATATATATATATATATATATGTGTGTGTGTGTGTGTGTGTGTGTACTGTCATCTAAAGAATAGATGACAGTAACTTTACCGCTTTGCTACCAAGAGAAATATTCTTGAAAAATTAGATTTAGTAGCTTGTATTCAAATGCATGGCGAATTCAGGGTCTCTAATTAGAACTAACATCAACCCATCTCAGCCACGACGTATGAATACCAAGTTTGTAGCGCGTACTTTTATCGTATAATTGCTTTGTTACTAACTTTACATAGTACGCTATATCTATACTTTTAAATATCAAGCTGTAGATGACCTGTTAAGCACTAATGATTATGGCTTTGGTTGAACAGCAGACGATAAGTGTACCAATACTGACCAGTGTGCGGAAGCACTAGTTAGGTTTATTTACAATACGTACCAGTCAAGAACGGCATAAAAATTCAAACGCTATGAGACAAGCATGTAGAGGCATTAAAAAGTTATCATTGCGAGGGGAGAGCAATAATGACAATAAAATAAAACAGTAATACCGTTAGTGTACGAGCGTGTGCGATACGCGTGCGGTACATGATCCCCACCCCCTGAAATAGACATACATGTCAAATAGAGAGCCGTGCTCTTGAGAGGCTAAGGTAGGCGGGTCATCTGGCAGGAGATATGCAGGTCTTAAGCGATCAATGGAGACCCAGTCTTTTTTGCCATACATGTTGAGGAGGAATGCTTTAAGTGTACAACTATTGGTTGTTTAGCTGGGAGCTGGTAAATCTGGCAGCAAGGATATTGTCGGACGAGGCAGCAGACGGAAAAAATTCGGCAGGAACGACCAATGGGTCTCCATACAACCTTTTACCTGTTGAGATATCCAGGGCATCTTTAAGAGTAGTCCTTAGTCACAGGAGGACCTATGTAAGCTGGGTAAACCAGTTGGAGTCCTTGTCGGGGGACATCAATGCTGCTCTGAGGGTGTGGTGAAAATGTTCAGCCATACCACTGGCAGCAGGGTTGTATAGGGTTGTCTAATGAAGGGTGATGCCCAGGAGATTCGCTAACAATGTCCACAATTGAGAGGTGAAAGTGGTACTTCCGTCAGAAGTAATGTCCTTAAGGATACCAAATCTTGCTATCCATCAAGCCAACAAGTAGAGCGGTCGATGACGGTAATCAGGTAATGATGTCCTTGTGATGTGGGTAGGGGACCTACAACATCGACATGAATGTGGGAAAATCGCCACTAAGGTTGAGGAAAGGAGCCCACCCCTGAACCCGTGTGTTGATGTACTTTTGAGGCTTGGGATGAAATGCAGGCATGGACCCAATCCTTAGCATCCTTAGTAATGCAATGCCAAATGAACTTTGTCTTCAATAGTTGTGTAATAGAAAGGCACAAGGGACTTCAAAGGCCATGAATGAAATCAAACACCAGTCGGCGCATTCATGTCAGTTTCAAGCAATGTTGAAGAATTGTCTACTTCGTCAGGAGTGGAGGCTTTAATGGATGACTTGAAGGTGGTGAAGTGGCTGTCCATAAATGCGCTGATTTTGATTATCAGGTTATTCATGGGCAAAATATCAACATGGTGGATGGCAGCACGTACATGTTCGGGTAGGCACTGTACCTAAAGGGCATGTAGTAGATTCACTTTATGAGGAGAGTTGTCTGTGGCAGGTCGCAGAATAGCAATACTGGTCATTTCCCTGAGGGAGAGCGAAGACCTTTGGTTCCACAACAGTTGTTGAGAGAGGTGAAAAAGTTCCGCTATGCGGGTGGCTGGCAATGGCAAGTACTGCTCCAGGGGGTATAATTTGATGGTGTTGTAAACTATTTGTGTTTCTCCTTAATTGCACAGCCAATCGAAGATTTCCGGGAAAGTGTCCTCAGTGATCATCGCTTGAATATAATCTGCTTTGGTACTTGACTGAGTCATGCCCTTGATGCGAAATTAGACTTCAGCACGCTGGAACCAGGCAAACGCTTCTCTGCTGGTGAAGGACAGTTTCAGGGGCATGCGTTGATAGTAGAATCAGTGTCTGAGGGCGGCATCATAAAAAAATAAGACACAGAAGTGCAGGAGAAAACGAAAGGCAACAGGACACTCCGATGGTTATCAATGTGCCGAGGCACCAGTTAGATATTAACTGAAAATCGGAGTGAATGTAACTAACTTTCTTTTTAATGGAGCATCAGTATATATACAGCCCGTTCCTGTCAAGAACAGCACAAAAATTCAAACACAATAAGACAAGATTATACAGGTATTAACAAGTTATCAGTGCGAAGGGAGAGAGATAATAAAAAAGAAAAAAAAGAAAAAAAATAATAAATAAAGAAAAAAAAATAGATATACCAATACAGTGTACGAGCGTGTGTGATACGCGTGTGGTACACCAGGATTTGATCCTGTGGTTTTAGGGTTGGAACAGCGATAACAAGAACTTTACAGCAAAACAACTGATTTTTATAAACCTGTTGTATTTAGGTTCTACACTTAGTATCGAAATCAACAGTTTGCCTACCATATATCTCAGTCCTTTATTTAAACTATAAATGCATCGTTTTAGAATTGCCTATACTTTGGAAATATGTACTTCTGGAGGAAATTATGTAAGAAAACTGCACCCAACAGTCCCGGAAACGATGATATGTCCTTTTTAACGCGACTTAGGTACATTAACTTATAAACTCAACTATCATGAGAGGTAAGTATTGATTTTCATCATTTTACACTTGAAGTCAGTTGTTAAATAATGCACATAGAAACTACCATAAATAAAGACACCATACTCAGTTTTGATGGTTCCTGTTTTGAGAGAGAGAGAGAGAGAGAGAGAGAGAGAGAGAGAGAGAGAGAGAGAGAGAGAGAGAGAGAGAGAGAATATTTGGATTTATGAATTTAGGCTGAGGTGAGAGCTTGAGTGCAGCCTGGAAAAAAAAACACTTTTTCTACAAAGTAAAAGTTAGGAGGTGGACAGCAAGATGGAAGGAAGAGGGGACAGACAGCAGATGATCAATAAGTAAGTGCTACTAAGGGCATAATTGACTCTGCAGTCTTAATCATTGCTTAAATATTGGGCTGCACTGACAGAATACAGGATTGGAGACTTTATCTAATCACTTAGCGTCTGAGATTACAGGGAGTAAAGTGTGACTGGAAATGCTTTACTGAAGCCTTCTTTAGGTCTGGCTCTCAACAGTAGTTTCTCCGAGACAAAAGGAACAGGTAATGTAGTTTAGTGTCATCATTGCTATCTATTTCGTGATTTTCATTGAATTCTTTTGTATAAATGTCTGTGTTCATAATACAATTAAAAATAAGTCAAGAATTTTCTAGTACTAGATCTTCATTAAATCTAAATCATCTAAGATTTTCACTATAGTTACAGCAGAGATTGCAAGTAAAATAAGCCCCACCCCTGGAGAAGTTATAACCAATCATGTTGTCTACCACGTGAATAGCAGTCATAACACATTACTTTAAACGAATTAATGAACTGAAGTTCTCTGGCATCCTGGCATCGAAGGACATTCCTTTAAAGTGATTATTAGTTAGTATAGTTAGAAATTTGTAAGGCGATGTATTGTGACCGGTGCTAACATGGGAGACAGTGTGATTGGCTATGGCATCATCAGAGGGGGGCTTATTTCACCAGGAATCTTTGCGGCAACTTTACAAATATATATGCAGCTACGAAAAAATTTAGTTTTTTTCATCTTTACTCTTAAAGGGGAGAAGATTTTAATATTTAGGAAAAGGGGGTTTCCATATTCAAATTAAGTGAAAATTCAAATAAGTCTTGAAACCTACAGCCCTTAAAAGGAATATATCTTGTGTGAATCCATTCTAGACGTTTTATTTAGTTCGCAGAGGTTTGAATTACTCTTACCCAGAGTTGGAGAAACTTCTGCGAAGAGATGAAGTGTTTGATTCGTACAAGTTGATTAACTTTCCGTATTGGCACCATCTTAACAGCTGAGCAACGTTTCGCATATTTTTAGTTACTGTTTATACAACGTAATGAGATCTCTAATTCATTTGGCAGAAGTGGATTCGTAAACTGGTTTCACGTGTTTATAACTCATTGATAAAAGTAATATTTACCAACGATACACTGCTTACACAACATGGTTACCAGTTTAAGCCTGAGGAATGAGGTGGGAGATTATTCTTAAAATAACTGGTAAAACCAATCGCACGTAAATCCCAATTTAGACGTCAATGAGACTATAGCCTGATGAGTAAACCTTCCAGCAAATGCTTTGGCTCGGATTTTTAAGTAATTGCTTCAGTTCCAATGAATAAAAATAAGTAAATGCTTTTGCTAGAAGCAGCTATGGTAAGCAGCTCTTCTAGGAGAAGGACACTCCAAAATCAAACCATTGTTCTCTAGTCTTAGGTATTGCCATAGCCTCTGTACTATGGTCTTCCACTGTCGTGGGGTAGAGTTTTCTTGCTTGAGGGTACACTCAGGCACACTATTCTATCTTATTTCTCTGCCGTTTATTCTGTTAAAGGTTTTATATTTTATAAAGGAAGTATTTATTTGACTGTTGTTACTGTTCTTAAAATTTGTATTATTCCTTGTTTCCTTTCCTCACTGAGCTGTTTTTACAGTTGGAGCCCCTGGGCTTATAGCATCCTGCTATTCCAACTAGGGTTGTAGCTTGGCAAGTAATAATATAATATAATAAAATTCTTAGAGCAGTTGCTTAAGCACAAGCAAATACTCAAACGTTATCAGCAATTACTTCATTTCCTATGAATTAAACATGGAAATTGCTTTTGTTTCCCAGAAATTGCTTGGAAAAGTTTAAGGCAGCTCTCTAGGTGCTTGAAAGTATTGTGAACTGGACCTGATGGCAACGTTTCAGAAGAAACCCGCTGGAAAGGCCCATATATGGATGAAATTACCCAAATTTGAGAACGATATAAGGAAATATGCTCAAGAGAAATGGTCTGAAAATGTTCCTATACGCAATTGTAGCAATTGATTCGAAAATTTCAAAATCATGGCGATGAATATATAAATAACTGTACGAAAGTAGTTACAAGCAGTAATCCCACTTCATTTTCAATTCTGAAGATTTACTAGCATTGACGTTCAGTGACCAGGGCGTGTACTGTGTATGATGAGGATTTTGAAGGACTCCGGCTCCATAACATAATGATCAACCTCAATGATAATAGTAATTACTATCTTTTGAATGTAGGTGATAGGTATTATTTACGAACTTGGTTAATGATTCCAATGAGAAGTGGAGGCATTCCAGAAAAGAGTCTCTACAATGAAATATTTTGCAGAAAAGTGTGATTATTGAAAGGTGTTCTTGGTAGCTAGATTTTCTATTTTGCAATATGAAGTAAAAATACATATTGCAAAATTCCAAGAATAATAATTACATATGTAATTTTCCCCAACATAGGTAAGTTCTGAAGGATGAAGAGTTTCTGTTTGAAGAGGAAATGAATAGTAATGCTGAGCAAGATTGTTGTGGGTATGCAGCTTAGAAGAGATGAAAAGGAAAAAAATTACAAAATAGTTTAAAGAAAATTGAATTTTAGTTTAACTTTACTTATTACATTTTGATACATTTTCTTTGACGTAAATTGTATCTAATATCCAAGAAGAACTAATAAAAAATAATTAGTACATGCCCGCGCTGAATATTAATTCAAAAGCTGAAAGATGTTGTATTTGTTTCCATATTAATATTAGTTATTTACTAGCGGTCAAGGATTTCCAGTTGCTGTAATCGCTTGAGTTTAAATGGTTCAAGAAGCACCATTCAATGCAATCCAACAGTGGTCAAATAAAACAGGTTTCCTCTGTTTCTGGTAAATTTGGAGAAGCCGATTTCCTTTTCACAGATTATTTTATTATTATTATTATTATTATTATTATTATTATTATTATTATTATTATTATTATTACTATTATTATTATTATTATTATCATTATTATGATTATTATTATCTAATCTACTATCCTAGTTGGAAAAGCGAGACATTATAAGCGGCATTAGGGCTCCAACAAGGATAAATAGCCCAATGAGGAAAGGAAATAGGGGATAAACTATATGAGAAGTAATTAATAAAGAAAATCACATATCCTAAAATAGATTTGTCATATAAAAAATATGAAGTGACCCATGACAGCCTGTTCAACATAAAAACATTCGATCAAGTTCCACTGCTCCAACTGCCTGATTAGGAATATCATTCCACAATCTGATCATAGGTGGAAAATAACTTCTAGAATATAGTTTAGCACTGAGCCTTCTGTTGGAGAAGGCAAGACTCAATGAAAAATCTTATGCAACTTGCACAAAGAACTAACTGAACGAAATTGCAAGAGATTAATTTCCAATTCCAGAAAAATAAATTCAATAGACCCTGAATTTTTGTTCATAAAGAATTTTCTAATTAGTGAAAGTAATTATTGCTTGAGTTGAATAGAACATGTAAAGTGAAGGAGCGTCTCGAACGTTCACATCATTTGTAGTCAGTATTAGATATCTTATTGAATATGTGATGAATTTCAATTCATTCCATATCTGTGACAGTTTACTTAACGGGATAATGGTCATTCTTTCTCGTTCCATTTGATCAAGTTCAATTAACATAATGATAAGTAAACCACCCTTTTTTATTATTATTAATCTCTCCGTTAGCTACGTATCCCAATCATCTACATCTTTCGGTCGAACAAGATAAAATCAGGAAATACTATCTAGATAGAATAATCACAAGATAATACTTCTCAGTGAAGGTAAAATCTTTTACAACCTGACTATGTGGCTCTAAGACGTTTAACAACCTAAAGCCCTCATCCACAAAATCTTTAGTTATTTCGTGCGGTTTTAATTGAATTACTTATTTCACGATATCAACTACTTTAAGCCTCCATTTCCTTCAACTTGAGTGGGTTTCCTGAAATACTTCCAAAGATTTATAGTTAATTTCTTTTAGAGAGTCATATTTGCACCGACTGGCAGCGGTGCCCTTTTAGCTCGGAAAAGTTTCCTGATCGCTGATTGGTTGGACAAGATAATTCTAACCAATCAGCGACCAGGAAACTTTCCCGAGCTAAAAAGGCACCGTTGCGAGTCGGTGCAAATATGACTCGCTAAAAGAAATGGACTATAGTTTTAACATTTCTGAATGAGATGCTATCGAAATTAAATGTGTGTGTATGTATATATATATATACATATATATATATATATATATATATATATATATATATATATATATATATACATATGTATATATATATATATGTATATATATATATATATATATATATATATATATATATATATATATATATATATTTTTGGGCTCAAGCCATGTCGTCCTGATGGAAGTTCCTATTGGGTAGCTTCCTAGGGTATATTACAACTACGGCGATATTCCCAGAGAATTTACCTTAAGGTACCAGAATTCTAACTCCTGGAGCGAATATCCCTCATGAAAGGGATATCGCGACATATCAGAGGACGTATTCTTGACACGCCACATGGCAATCTGCACCCCGAACAGAGATTACGTATCGCGGGGTCAATTGGCAAGAAACGAAATCGGGAAAGAAAAAGGGGGAGCCGCTCCCAAGGCTCCCTATTCTCCCGTTTCGTAAGCGTGCCTGGCGCCATCTGTATTCCTTTTTGCGTAGCTTAACAACTCGGTGTTTTTTCCTGTGTTTCTCGCAAATCTTGGATTTATTCGACTTTTCATGGCTTCTCCAACTTCGCCGGCCTCCGATAAGTTGAGTACCATGTCTTTTATGTATAAATGTAGGCTCTTGGTAAATTTTTAAGTGATTAATAGAATTAATCTTTATTACAAGAGCCGTAGCCTACCGGAGGCGTCATGGACGCTGTCGCTCGCTAAGTATGTGTTTTAGTTAGCCAGAGCGACATTCCCGGTTGTTTTGCTTTAATAAATTTTAGCTATTTAGCGTTACATAGGATTTCCTTTCGTGCTTTAGTATTATTTTGGCGAAGTATTCGCCAATTCTGGACTACGCTAGGCCATGTAGCCTAGTCGTTTGGTCCTAGTACTTCATGCATGATTTTGGTTTTTCCGAGTGTATTAAAATTTTATTGAAGCTTTAGGCTGTTTTTTATACATTTTAGATTATGTTGAATATTTCCAAGATAGTATACGAGTGAGTTTCGGTGATTTAGGTAATCGATTCTCTTGGTGCCTAGGCTAAGTTGCTTATGGAGCCTTAGTATACTTTCTCATACTCCCCGGTTGCTTTCTTTTCTTCGGAGAAGTTATGCAATCCCTTTCCCTCTGTTTAAGCCTTGGGCTTATCCCTAAGTGGTTTATCTGAATTAACTTTCGATAAAACTATACTGGGGTGTTACTGTACCCTCCTGTTCCAGTAAGTCTGGTTTCAGAGTGGGACAGAACAACAGAGTTTTTAGTCTGAGTCTGTGTTCGTCTGGCTTGGGGTAGAGTCTCCCTCGCTGGCCTGACACAGACATAGGAGGCTGAGCCTCCTTAGGTCACTACCGAAGGTTTCTGTACGAGATGATTCCTTCTTTTGTGATCTACCAGACTAGTCCTTGTTGCTGTTCTCGGGGGAGGATAAGATTCTTTCCCTGGGAGTAGCAACACCTTCCTTGCTTTGGTTCTCTGGGAGCTGGCAAGTATTGCTGGCCTCCCTCCTTGGATCCCCCTTAGGCTAAGATGAGCTTTCTTGGCTGCGGGTGATCCTTCACTAAAGCAAGGTTGATAGGACCCTCTTTTGTCCCTTCCCCCTCTATCTCCGTAATGGCCTAGCCATTACAGTACTGTACGTCATTCTACATCTGGACCTAGGATAGGTTAGGATGTGGAATTGACTCAGTCCCTTGCCGGCCGGCAGAGCTGCCGGCCGGCAAGGATCTTCTGCTTTGAGTGCTGCCCGGACCTCCCTTGGTCCCTCATCCATGCCTGCCTGTAGAACCAGACGGGTCAGGAAGCCTGAATTAGATTCTCCCCTTCCTTATATGCACTCTTTCGGATTGCCGGGCTTGGAGGTAGTGTACGCTCTTATCCCGGCATCCATTCTGTTTTCTTCTAGTGCTGTACCCGACCCGGCTGCCGGCCTATGAGGCCGGCAGCCGGGCAGTCGCAGTCCTCTGGTTCTTTTGCTGCCGGCTGGCATCGGTTGTGTACCTTTGCTGGCCGGCTAATGGCAGCCCTTGTCTGCCGGTCGC
The DNA here is from genome assembly GCF_036898095.1 of Palaemon carinicauda. NCBI lineage: Eukaryota > Metazoa > Arthropoda > Malacostraca > Decapoda > Palaemonidae > Palaemon > Palaemon carinicauda. The sequence continues at coordinate 25,830,448 of NC_090746.1, forward strand.
CAAGAGTGTGGCCGGCAGCCGGGTACTACCTTGTGTAGTTGCCGGCCGGCAGTCATTGCCGGCCGACATTGGCTGTTGCCGGCCGGCAGTTACTGCCGGCCGGCACATGCATTTGAACCAGCGTTCTGCCGCCTTATAGCTGTTAAGTAGTATACTTTAAAGCTAGTTATGGTGTGTGCCAGCCGGCAAGTGCCGGCCGGCACATAACCTTCTATACTGTACCAGTATTCTTCAGTATAACATATACTGTAAGAAGAAAACTATAGTATAAGTTTTGGTACAGCACTGTGTGTTCTAACACTTTTGTGTTGTCTTGCACAGCCCTTTGCTGTTGCCTTACAGATAGGAAAGTGAGTTCTTTCTTGTCTATTATCCGGGATTTTAAAATCATTGCTTAGGTGTGAGCTCCACCTGTTTCCTCTGGAAACTTTGCATTGGTTATTCTAGAAGAGATTAACCATTCGATTTTATTATCTGGAAGGCTGCAACAATTGGTTGTGAAGGAAACACAAGTGTGTGTCTTTCCTTTCTGAATTGTTATGCTAGACTATGCATATCCAGTGATACATAGTTTACTTGATACTCATGGAAATTTCTTCTCTTTACAGGAGGACCCTCCGAAGTGCGGAAGTGTTTTCTGCAACGTCCGCAGCAAGAACCTCTGCGGACATGAGTTTTGTAGGAGGCACGCAGCATGCGCTGTCTCCAAGGGTGATCTCCAGTATTGGGACCCTCAGGTATGTACCGTGTGCACTAACCTGATTACTGAGGCCTTTGATTCCCCTAGGACGGCGGAATCAAGGGATATAGCAAGGGAGAAGCTTTGTACCTGGGTAAGGGGCTTCCAGAAGAATACCTCTGGACCTTATCTTCCAAGTGAGAAGATGAGGGCGTACCTTTTCCCTAGGGCATCAGCTGATGCAGTGATTCCCCAGCCTCAAGAGGAGATCCCCAAGTTCAGATCCAGGTGGATGCTGAAGTCGCGGTCGCCATGCAAGACATCCAGCTAGATGACAGGATGTCTGACGTGGATGAGCGTCTGGAGGAAGACCTCCTGGCAGAAGCCCAGGATGAAGTTCAAGCCCCAGACGTTGTGGAGGAAGAGGTCGACGAGGTGTCGGCTACTCCGGTTCAGATCCCGGAGCCTTTTCCCTCAACATCGGCCGCTCTCCCAGTAGAGCTGGGACAGGCCCTCTCCTCCATTGTTGGAATGATCCAACAAATGCAAAAGGAGAATCAGGAGAAGGCGGCTGCAATGGAACTGCGGATGCAGAACCTTGCAGCATCACATGGGCCCCAGAAAAGGCTCAATGTGAAAGACCTTCCCTTGTGCTCAGATGCTAACCCATGGAGGTATGCTGAGCACATGCCGATGACGACTGGAAAGATCGTCATCTCGGATAAGTTGGGTTCAGTTCCCCTAGAGGAGGTGGAATTCTGGCCCAACAAGGCGTCATATCCGGACTGTTATGTCCGGCTGAGGAAGGAACCAGCTTCAAAGGAGGAGACAGAGCCGAAGGAGGTCATAGTGATGGACCATGCTAAGGCTCAAGCTTTGCTTTCATCCTCGATGAAAGAGAGGGGCTTCTCGAACTCAAAGGTAGCTGCATTGAGTAAGAAGCTCCCTTCCTTTGTGTCCTCTCCTGCTAGAGCCTTCCCCTTTTTACAGAAAGGGTTTGCGGCTGTACTAAAAGCAGTCGAGGCCGGCAAGCCTTGCCCCTCCCTGGAGGAGTGTAAACCCTTGTCGCTGGCCCTGCCTATGGACAACAAAGACTGGAAGGACGTCCATCTTACGTTCTCAGTTGGGAAGTTGGAGGCTGATATTGCCGGACGTCAGTTCGGCGAGGACCCCCCTAAGCTGTCTGACTCTCTTTTGCGGAGAGAGTTCGAGACAAAAGAAAGACTGGCTGCCTCAATGTCTCTTCAGACTACTCTTGAGACGATGGCAAGTGACCCCAAGGTCCATGAAATGTTCATGGTAGTGGCCAAGACTCATCTGGCCACAGTGACAAAGGATCTTTATAGCTTCGTCAAGGCGAGGAGAGCTTGTAGGGAGTTCGTGTTCACCTCGGCGTCGGTGAGGCACGAGCCAAGGAAACTAATCTCCTCCAACATTTGGGGCAAAGACCTTTTCCCTACCGAATTGGTCAAAGAAGTTGTTGATAAGGCCGCCTTGGAGAATAGAAACCTTCTCCAGAAGTGGGGCCTGGCTATCAAAAGAAAGTCTTCCCCGGATGAGGGTCCTCAACCAAAGAGGAAGACTATGAGGACTAGGCTACCGTCTCGGCCAGCCAAGCCTCTTAGACAGCAACAGCAACTGCAATTGCCATTGCCTTCAGTGCCCCAGATGGTGGCACAAACCCCGACCACATTTCAGTGGGTACCCCAGGCTGTGTCGACACAGTCCACGGCATTCACCCCAACGTTCGAAGGGCAGTCTACTTCCTTTCGAGCAAAGCCTAGAGGAGCAGCCAGAGGCTCGTCTAGGCGCCCCTCAAGGGGAAGGGGATTCAGGGGTGGTCGCGGTCAGGGAGGCAAGACCACAGGACGGCAGTCCAAGTGAGACGATGCCGGTAGGAGGGAGACTTCAGAATTTTCGGGATCGGTGGACCTTCGATCCCTGGGCCCACAGCCTACTCAAGAATGGACTGGGCTGGAGCTGGTACAGCACTCCACCCCCGTGCCCTCGGTTTTTCCAACACTCCACCCCCGTTCTGGAGGAGTACGTTCAAGAACTGTTGGAGAAAAAAGTGATCAAAAGGGTGAAGTCCATCAAATTCCAAGGGAGGCTGTTTTGTGTTCCCAAGAAAGACTCAGAAAAGCTCAGAGTCATTCTGGACTTGTCGCCACTCAACAAGTTCATAGTGAATTGCAAATTCAAGATGCTAACACTGCAACACATAAGGACCTTACTGCCCAAGAGGGCATATTCCGTCTCTATAGACTTGTCAGACGCCTATTGGCACGTTCCAATCAACCGTCGACTCTCCCCCTACCTAGGGTTCAGGCTACAACGAAAACTATACGCCTTCAGAGCCATGCCATTCGGGCTAAATATAGCCCCAAGGATTTTCACGAAGCTTGCGAGCGTAGCTCTCAAACAATTACGCCTAAAGGGAATTCAGGTAGTAGCCTACCTGGACGACTGGCTGGTGTGGGCAGCATCCGAGACAGAATGCTTGCAAGCTTCCAGTCAAGTGATCCAGTTCCTAGAGTACCTAGGCTTCAAGATCAACAGAAAAAAGTCTCGACTTTCTCCATCTCAAAAGTTCCAGTGGCTGGGAATCCACTGGGACCTAATGTCACACCGTTTCTCCATCCCGGCGAAGAAAAGGAAGGAGATAGCGGGTTCTGTCAAGAGACTTCTAGATTCCGGAAGGATATCAAGACGCGAACAGGAGAGGGTATTGGGCTCTCTCCAGTTTGCTTCGGTGACAGACCCAGTGCTAAGAGCACAGCTAAAGGATGCAACCGGAGTTTGGAGAAGTTATGCATCAAACGCGCGAAGAGATCTGAGAAGACCAGTTCCGCTTCGGCTACGTACTCTTCTCAGGCATTGGTCCCAAGCCAGACATCTAAAGAAGTCGGTTCTTCTTCAGCCACCTCCCCCGTCGGTGACGATTCACTCAGACGCCTCGAAGGAGGGATGGGGAGGTCACTCTCATCGGAAAAAAGTCCAGGGGACTTGGTCCAAGCTATTCAAGACCTTTCACATAAACTTTCTAAAAGCTATGGCAGTGCTCCTTACCTTAAAGAAAGTCTCCCCGTGTCACTCGATCCACATAAAGTTGGTGATGGACAGCGAGGTAGTTGTGAGATGCTTGAATCGACAAGGATCAAGGTCACCACCTCTCAACCAGGTGATGTTGGCCATCTTCCGATTGGCGGAAAAGAAGAAGTGGTACCTGTCAGAACTGCAGATAGACCTCTTTGCGACGAAAGACAACAAGAAGTTGCCCCTGTACGTGTCCCCGTACGAGGACCCCTTAGCGGAAGCAGTGGACGCGATGTCCCTCGACTGGAACAGATGGTCCAGGATTTATCTGTTCCCTCCTCACAACCTTCTGTTGAGGGTCCTCAACAAACTGAGATCCTTCAAAGGGGTAGCGGCAATAGTGGCCCACAAGTGGCCGAACAGCATGTGGTTCTCCCTGGCATTGGAACTACGGCTGAAGTTTGTACCGCTACCAGATCCAGTTCTGACCCAGCGAGTCCAGAAGTCGACTGTCTGCGCTTCATTACAGAAAACCCGGACCCTGCAGCTCATGATTTTCTCTCCCTAGAGGTGAGAAAGCGTTTCGGGATTTCGAAAGCCAGCATAGACTTCCTAGAGGAATATAAGTGCAAATCTACTAGAAGGCAATATGAGTCATCTTGAAGAAAATGGGTGGCCTTTGTCAAGGCGAAGAATCCGCATAAGATCTCGACAGACTTCTGCTTATCTTTCTTCATCCACCTCCATGGTCAAAGGTTGGCAGCTAACACGATTTCGGCGTGTAAGTCTGCTTTGACAAGACCCATTCTATATGCCTTCCAGGTCGACCTCGGTAACGAGATCTTTAATAAAGTTCCGAAAGCCTGCGCTAGGCTCAGACCTTCAGCACCTCCAAAGCCCATTTCATGGTCTTTAGAAAAAGTTCTTCATTTCGCTTCTTTGTTGAGCAATGAGGAGTGTGCGTTAAAGGATTTGACACGAAAAGTTATTTTCCTATTTGCACTCACGTCCGGGGCCAGGGTTATTGAGATTGTAGCCCTCTCGAGAGAGGCAGGTCGTGTTCAGTTCCTGGATGGAGGAGAACTGAACCTGTTTCCGGATCCTACGTTTCTCGCCAAGAATGAGTTACCCACCAACAGGTGGGGTCCCTGGAGAATCTGCCCTCTGAAAGAAGATGCATCTCTATGTCCAGTAGAATGCCTAAAGGTCTATCTTCATAGAACTTCAGACTTCAAGGGTGGTCAACTATTCAGGGGAGAAACATCAGGCTCAAATTTATCTCTGAATCAACTCAGAGCGAAAATCACATATTTTATTCGCAGAGCGGATCCTGACAGTACACCCGCAGGTCACGATCCGAGGAAAGTTGCCTCATCCTTAAATTTCTTTAATTGTATGGATTTTGAACATCTTCGTTCATACACTGGCTGGAAGTCTTCCAGAGTGTTCTTTCGCCACTATGCGAAGCAAGTAGAGGAACTAAAGAGATCTGTGGTAGCAGTGGGTCGCGTCGTTAACCCTACTGTTTAACTCTGCGAGGAACAGTGGTTTTAATTGGGACGATTAATTCCAGGGTGAGTGTGTAGTTACATACTGTACTAAAAACTAAGTGAGGGCACTGAGTTGCCCACGTAGACTGTTCCATTTCCAAAGGTGAACCTAGCATAAGTGCAGACATGTGTGCCGAGCGTTTCTAACGCTAATGTGATTGATTTGTAATACAGACTTTTATGACTTTGATACCTCGGTATCTTAAAAGTGGCATTTAATGTTTTTTCTTTCAGATAAACAAGTTCTGTTTACTATCATACTTATGCTTAAAGTTTTGGGTTATCCTCTTCTTATATATAGATATATAATTGTTGTTAACCTGTTTATTTATTGTCTGTCAATAAACTTGTTCTTGAGAACCTTGCGTCTCCTTCACCTGTGTCAATTTATTGGTATAATTGAGCATTCATTCTATGTACTTTATCTGGGATAATTCTAATAGAATTGTTCCTTTATGCAAGCTATGTTGCATTGGTTTATGCTTTCCCTTAACGGGAGGACTCCGTCCCATAAAGGGACGGTGGCGGTTTTACAAGTTTCTTCCTATGCGGATATAAACCTTTGTCCAATACAAGTATTGTGCGGAGAACTGGTCGATATTTCATATTGACGCAGGGGCTCTTTACAAACTATGCTTTACTTAATATAGGGTGAGACCACTATATTAGCTTGCCTGGTATTCATACATAGGTATATGTACTCTTCGAGACTTTTCCAGAGTCTAGTAGGACTCTTCCCTGTAAGGGGCAGGAAGCTCTAACATGGTTCATAGTTAGTTGAAAAGATGTATAACGGTAACATCTTAGGTCTCTAGGTCTAGTTGACCGGGAAAAATAATTACCTCCGGGGAGTACGGCACGTTCTGAGAATCCACAGATACAGTAATGCTCTGGTATACTTCCATCAGGACGACATGGCTTGAGCCCAAAAAACGGATTTTGAGCGAAGCGAAAAATCTATTTTTGGGTGAGATGGCCATGTCGTCCTGATGGACCCGCCCTTCCCTTTCTATGAAAGGGCTGTAGGACCCCTCCCTACATACAGTATCCGTAGCACCTCGTGTACGCTACAAGGAATACAGATGGCGCCAGGATTGGCGCCAGGCACGCTTACGAAACGGGAGAATAGGGAGCCTTGGGAGCGGCTCCCCCTTTTTCTTTCCCGATTTCGTTTCTTGCCAATTGACCCCGTGATACGTAATCTCTGTTCGGGGTGCAGATTGCCATGTGGCGTGTCAAGAATACGTCCTCTGATATGTCGCGATATCCCTTTCATGAGGGATATTCGCTCCAGGAGTTAGAATTCTGGTACCTTAAGGTAAATTCTCTGGGAATATCGCCGTAGTTGTAATATACCCTAGGAAGCTACCCAATAGGAACTTCCATCAGGACGACATGGCCATCTCACCCAAAAATAGATTTTTCGCTTCGCTCAAAATCCGTTATATAACCTCCCGAATTCGAAACTCACCTCTTAGTTTTAAATACATCTGTTACACTTGAATAATACCCGAGCTCTGTGATTTATATAGCTCCCAGACGGCAATATATAAAAACACTGAATTTTCCAAGGTCTCTTAAGTACACTCAAAACAAACTGGGTAATTATTATTAAGAACTATTCAAAACAACCTCTTACTTCGATTCTTAAACAGGGATATGAGAGAGCTCTGAAAGAAATACTGCAGATCGAAATAATACACTCTTTACAAAAATAAATACATTCTATAAAAATTTACAACATTGTTACATAAAATTATCACCTTAAACTAAGACAAGAAAAGATACTTATGAAAATTATACAATCACTTGTTTCACTGGAAATTGATTTATAAAAATATCTAATCTTGATGATTAATGACAATAGTTAACTTTTAACACCCTAATGATTAAATTCTTATTGAAATTTATATAAAAGTAACTGATAAGCTCTTTTGGATAACATAAGGTAATCGAACAGTTAAGCTAAAGTAAATACACTTCACTGCTTTCACCTAAATCTCACATGGGCCAGTTACAAAGAATTTATATAATAACACAATAACACAATAAAGTTTCATTAACGTTTGAACATACTACACACGTTGTATGTTGGGTAAATCACTTATGACTTTGAAGAGGGCGCACACTCCAGGCATTTGAGAAGAGAGGATGTTGGCTCTTTCACTGAGACAGGCTGGATCTCTTCTGCTGCTATGCATTCCTAGGGGCGCATGTATATTGACTTAGTAACTTCTACATTATTCTAAATAGATTATTCTCGTGGCTTGGGGGCAGGCCCTAGCGGTGCCACAGTTGCCAACTGAGTATCGAACAGGATATCCAATCTAGCTTGCAAGGAATCCCTTGCAATGAAACTAACTCTGGGGTTTTCAAGAACATTCTAAACACATGAAAAATATAAGAATTCTGTAATCTCACACAAAAATGACGCAACACCTCGTATAAACATGAAAAAAAAATTACATAAGCCCTCGTTCATACCTCGTATGGTTCGTACAGCACACTTAATCGAGATGGCATAAGACTTCGTAACAAATATGTGAAATAAAAAGTTAAATCTTAAATATACATAAATTTACATATACTGACTTGAATAAAAAATACAATGAAATGAACGACGAAAGTCTTAAGCAATTTACATACAATTACTTATACCTACATGAGAGGAGCTGACCTTACGAACTAGCTATACACCTCTTAAATACACAAATAAAATACATAAATAAAATATTTACTCTTCACTAGACCAGCTTCGTAAGATAGCTCCCCCAGGAAAAGATTATTTATTACGGGCCTGAGTCCACTGATTCAGCCCATAATAATAATCTGCAACCACGTTATCTTTACCTGATATATGCTTTACATTAATACAATATGGTTGCATAAACAATGACCACTTAGTTAACCTTTGATTATTATTTTTCATCTTATTAACAAAACTTATAGGATTGTGATCTGACTAGATTGTAATCTCTTCATTCTTTGGTCGATTTACATAAATTTCGAATTTGTTTATTGGTGCGACCAGTGCCAGCAGTTCCTTTTCAATTGTCGAGTAGATTCGCTTATGCTTTTTTTAGCTTTGACAACATAAGACAAACAGGGTGAAAAATTCCTTCCTTATCTTCTTGCAATAAGACAGCTCTAATCCCATTATCCAACGCATCCACTTGGATAAGGAATTTCTATTTGAAATCCAGTGCTTGTAGTATCGGTTTTGACGTAAATATAGCCTTCCTTTTTCTTTTACTTTTTCCTGGTATTTCGATAATGTAGATCCAGTTACTGCCCTTCTCCAAAATCAGGAATATTTCTTGAAACTCGGCGAGAGGGAATCTCCTTATCAGTAAGTAAAACCACACCTGTTATCCTACCTCAAACTGTCTGTTCGTACTTTTCATGCCAAACCTTTTCTTCGTTCGTCCTTGACTCGTTTTCATACCTTCTCGGGAAAATTTCCTTATTTAGCAAATCCTTTTCCTCAAATTCTTGACATTTTCTCCATCCGTTTCCTCTTGATCTTTTCCTTTTTTTGCCAACATTTTAATAGGTCTTTTGCTAAAGGATTCTCCTCCCACTTCAATCATGTGTAAGGGAGTTTCCTTGATCCACTCATTATGCTTTTCAGCCATCTGACATACGTGATACGCACGGCAAAACAGGCTGACGTCCCTATACATGACAGGCCAGAAAAAGTGTTTCTTAATCTTCTTTGTCGTCTTCCATATTCCTATGTGTCCTGTCTCGTGTGCTACGGCGATCATCTGTCTTCTCAACAGTGCGGGAATCCGTGCCCAGTCGTTTGGGCTAATTCTAGTTGAGCAAAGTCATTTTGAGCGATGTCATTTTGAGCGAAGTCTTAATTATATCATCTTGAACGATACCTATTGAGTGGTGTCGTATTACCAGAACTTCGGCCTCTTAAATATATCGCGAATTGAGCGATGTCATTTTGAGTGTCCATTTGAGTGAACTCATATTTTTCAAATTTCTTTTTATTAAAAAGTATATAATAAACTTTTACAAAGTTTACCATGGAAATATAATAATAACTAAAGTTTAGGTGAAAGATAAATATGGAAATATATCAAGAACTAAAGGGTAAGGTGAAAGATAAAAAATATTAAGTTTTTTCAGAATTTATTTTTCATCAAAATGTATCTGATAAACATTTACGAAGTTTGCCATTGAAATTTAATAATAACTAAAAGACAACTTTCTATTTATTAGAAACATGTTTTGTAAAAGATAAGGTATTTTTTTTAATAAAAGTCTCAATAAAATAAAAGAAAATTTTTTAAAAATATGCTTTGTAAAACATAAGAATTTTTTTTTATAAAAATATAAAAATACACATTTGTGAAGTTTTCAAGGAAAATACAATAATATAATAAGTAAAAAGTATAAGAAAATAGTTTGGAAGTTTTTATTCAAAATGTAATATTATAGGCAAGGTGTCTCAGATAAACAGTAATGTCTAAGTATTCTATGGAATTAATCATACCTTGAATTCTTCTTTCCATAACAACGTATTTTCTTTTTCTTACGTCTCGGTTCTCCGGAAATTATCCCGAGATATTTAGTCCTTTGTAGGCTCTCTTCCCTTCTTAAAGCCTCTATCAAGAGGCAAACTGTCGGGTGACAGCAAGACAGACTGCCTTGAAAAGCAGTGCGCCACCCTTCCACAGAGTTATTTGTGCGAGGGAGATCCATTTGAACCCTGTTAAAAACATTCCACCAAGATAACGGAAATTTAGGTATTTTTCTTCGGTTGTTTGTCATTGGACGACCAAGATAGTTATCTTTAAAATAATCAAAAACAGGGCCAAGGCATTCATCATAATTTTCCAAATTACTATGGCTTCAAAGCCTCTTATGACATCATGTGTAGGAAGAAAGGCTGTGCAAGTCATCATTTTAATTAGTGTTCTAACATTTTCTTCGCTGACATATTTTTCTCTCTGTCCCACGTTATAAACCTTTTTCCATATACTCTGCCCTAGATGGAAAAAGCATCCTCCTATGCTAGAACTTGGGAATACCGATATTATTGCATTTTTTTGTAGCAATTTCAAAATCTATCATAATGTTTCTTCACATTTATTAGTGAGTAAAACATATATGCAAGGTATAATATTTTCCTTTATCAATGCATGAATTGTAAAAATCTGAAAAAATATAGATGTAGCTGTTTTGAATGTCCCATCAGCTAACCAGTGAGGATTCTCTTTCAATCATGTAAGACTTTCTTTAGTGCCAAAAATAATAACTCCATTCCCATCACCTAAACTACTGTCATAGAAAATGAAATTATCGCCAGTGAAAGTAGAGCACAGGGATTCCGGTATAATAAAGGAATCAGCACATTGAGGAGGTAGAGGGAAATCCCCTTTAGCTCTTCTCTTCCTAGATATGGTACACTTCAATTTCTCTCCAGATCCGATCTTTGCCGCCACTTCATCTGGTAGACCAGCAATGGCGACTTGGTGGATCATGAGACGCTTCAGCAGCTTTGAAGATTTTTTCTTTAACTATTTCTTCAATGACTTTAACCGGTTGGGGTGCATGAGAGTGTTCTCTCTCATTGCAAATTCTGTCTCTTTCATACTCTAATGTGGTGCTCAACCATCCTTTGCAACCCTCCACTTCACACCGCCAAGAAATCGTTGTTTGCGTAGCTTTATCCTTTCAATAAATAAATCCATTATAACCAAGTTTATCTTTACCACGGCTAGAAACTATAATCTCCATGATGGGCTGTCTTCGAACTGAATACTTAATTTTGAAGTTCCAGAATGAGAAAATAAAAATAAAATATTTACGTAGAAATTACTTGAACAATTGCAAACTGACCTAACAGCCATTCGAAGTAATCTCTTAATAAAAACCGTCGCTCAAAATACCACCCCCATTCAGCATTCCCAGGGATATTGGCGGGTCTATGCTTCCTCATAAGCAACCCGTCTTTAGGATAATAACAGGTGGGAGACTGCTGTGCCTTCGTCTCATCCACCACACGGTACAATAACTCGGTTAACGTCGCATCCTTCCATTGCAATCCTATCAGCCTTTTCCTACTCAACTGTCCTACTTCTAATGCTGAGTTTTTTATTTCTTCCATATCCATTGCTTCTTTTTCTGCCTGTTCACTCGTCTGTCGTTCCTCTTCTCTCGGGCTTACTCGGGAGTTCTCCTCTTGCAGGCTGTCAAAGGAATCCTCTTGTTCCGAAAATAAATCCTCCAAGTTCATCGCTCCTTCGTTTTCCTTTTGCTTCTTTAGCAGCTACTTTCTTCATCATACTCCTAGACATCACACAACTAGGAAACAGACACGGATTGTCATTCTCGAGTTCAGTTGTAGGACTATACTTCAATGGTTTCTCCGTTACAATGGGATAAGTCACAAACGGCGTTCCACCAACCTCATTACCTAGCAGGACTTCTACTCCTTCGACAGCCAATGAATCCTTTACCGCAAAATCAAAATTACCTGTCACCAACTTGCATGATCTGATTCCAACGGCAAATGGGGGTAACCTCCTCACCTCCTATTCCCTTCAAAATAACCAAGTCTCCTGTGAAAGACCTCGTGTCACTACACGATAGTTATAACATATGTCACTCAATATCTTGACCAGGGTTTGCTCACTCCCGTCTATTGCTGCTAACATACCTTCATGATTATACGGTTTAAAGGCAACCACGCTAATTGGGTTTGTAGTGTTCGTCAAGTACACATTAGCTGGTTTATTTTCCTCTTCATCCTTTCCCGATAGTTTCTTCGTCTTCCCATTCTGTGAAGTTGAATTATCCTTAACCACTTGGGCAACTGCTTTTGGTTCGTTTGACCAACATTCCTTACTGATATGGCCTCTCTTGTGCCATACTTATAACAGACAATATTAACCTTCGACATTTGTTGCTGTGGTGCTATCGCATTGTTTTGGAATGGTACCAGTGCTACTTCCTCTGTAACTATTGAACTTATTCATATAGTTATTACTGAACTGGTTTCCGTGGTTCGGCGAATACTTGACACATGGCTGGAACGACAGTTGAAACTTTATACCCGAGGAGGGTTTACGACTGATAATATTATAATCTTCACTCAGTGAAGCGGTTTTATCAAGTTTCTTCACCTCTTTCTCTTAAGTACGTTCGAATATGTTCAGGAATTCCTTGTAAATATTGTTCTAGTACTATCAATTCTTCTAAATCAGCCATCTCCCACATGTTAGCTACCTCTATCCATCTTTTAAAACATCGTCATACCTTATAAGTGTAATTCAGGAAAGTCATCTTCTTGTCCTTCCTCAAACTTCCGAATCTTTCATTATAATATTCAGGGGTCATCTGATAAACTTGTGGCACGCCCCTCTTAACTTCTTGATACTCCTTCCTCTGGTCCTGTGATAAGGAAAAAATAAGCACTACGTCCTTTTCCAACGAGGACATTGCAATAATACAAACCATTTATCTTCTGGCCATTCCATCGTTGATGCGACCGTTTCAAAATGATCAAAGAATTCATCGGGAGCTCCTTCTATGAAATTTGGAATTAACCTCTGGGCGTTCGTCACAGGATCGTGCAAAACAGTGGTCATCTCTGTCTGTGTTACCAACTTTGCACGGGCATACAACAGCTCAATTTCCTTGCATGTCTAGCTTCTTGTATCTTTCTTTCTTCCTGTCTTCTCTCTCTCTCTCTCTTCCTTTCTTCTTTCTCTTTCTTCTCGTCTTGCAATTTCTCGCTTCCATTTCTCTCGCATGTCTTATGACTTAACTTGCTTCTTCTCTTTCTTTTTCTTCTTGTCTTACATCCATTTCCCCCACACGTCAGGCTTCTTTTCTCTCTTTTTCTTCACGTCTTGCTTCCATTTCCCTCGTACGTCGTGCTTCTTCTCTCTCTATTACCATCATCTTTGACTTAATCAAATTCTCTTCTCCTGCAATTCGTCAAATCTCAGCCTCTACATGTCTTTCTGCTCTCATGCCTTCAGTTTGTGGGTCAACTGGTCCTTGCTTTGCTACAAATTCTGCTTAAGCTTCCTCCAACAGTTTCCGAGCTGCTACAATATTTTTTTCCGACAATTTTCCCAAGTTTATCAACGCTTCTCAGGCTAGACACTTGATTTGAACTTTAACCATACCAGTCGTCGCATGGCCACCACAAGCCATTAAAATACAGAGCCACTGAGCATTAGTTACATTAGCTTCTGCCAATTCCTGAACATTTGGGTTTTCCAAAAACTTTTGGATATTAACCTGTACCATCTTGTACTTTACAAAAAAAAATTTACCTCTCCAAAAAATATATCCTAACAATACACAGAATCCTATTAACACTAAATTGTTCAAGCCTTTAATGAAAATACGGCCCCATTATCACTAATATTTAAAACAGACTTGCTCCATCCTAAGTGTCTGGACACAAAAATATATTATCAAGATCCAGGGTGTGGGCACCCAAAAATTTATAATATATATTACAGCTGGAAAATTACATAATCTCCCGAGTTCCAAACTCACCTGTTTGTTTTTACATAAATCTGTTACACTTGAATAATACCCGAGCTCTAAGAAAGTTATATAACTCCCAGACAGCAATATATAAAAACACTGAATATCCAAAGGTCTCTTACGTACACTCAATAAAAACTGGGTAATTATTATTAAGAACTATTCATAACAACCTCTTACTTCGATTCTTAAAAAAGGATATGAGAGAGCTCGAAAAAAATACCGGTGATCGAAATAATATACTCTTTATAAAAAATAAATATATTCTACAAAAATTTACAACTCTGATACATTAAATTATCACAAAAATGAATTACACAATAGATTAAATCTGAACAAAACCTTAGACTAAGACAAGAAATGATACTTATGAAAATTATACAATAGCTTGTTTCACTGGAAATTAATTTATAAAAATATCTAATCTTGATAATCAATGACAATAGTTAACCTTTAACACTATAATGATTAAAATCTTATTGAAATCTGCAAAAAAATAACTGATAAACTTACGTGTTTTGGATCACACGAGGTAATCAAACATTTAAGCCAAAATAAATACACTTCACTGTTTTCACCTAAATTTCACATGGGCAGACACGAAAAATTAATATAATACCAGCACGTACAATAACACAATAAATTTGAAATCACCTTCAAAGTTTCAATAATGTTTGAACACACTACACACGATATATATTGGGTAAAAGACTTATTCACTTTGGAGAGGGCACGCACTCAAGGCACTTGAGGAGAGAGGATGTTGGCTCTTTCACTGGGACAGGTTAGATCTATTCTGCTTCTATGCATTCATAGAGGCATTTATATATTGACTTAGTAACTTCTACATTATTCTAAATAGATTATTCTCATAGCTTGGGAGCAGGCTCTAGAGGTGTCACAGTTACCAACTGAGTCTATCGAACACGATATCCAACCTCGCCTGCAAGGCAACCCTCTCTCAGCTAGCTCCACCCACCTCCGTACTCAGAACAATAAAAAAAAAAAGATAAAACTAACTCTGGGGTTTTCAAGAACATTCTAAACACGTGGAAAATATAAGAATTGCGTAATCTATCACAAAGATATCGCAATACCTCGTATAAACATAAAAAAAAATTACATATGCTGTCATTCATACCTCGTATGGTTCGTACAGCACACTTAATCAAGCTTGCATAAGACTTCGTAGCAAAATACGTGAAATAAAAAGTTGATTCTTAAAAATATTAGAAATTTACATATACTGACTTCAATGAAAAATACGAAATGAATGTCAAAAACTTATACCTTCATGAAAGGAACATACCCTAATAGCTGGTTATATACCTCTTAAATACACAAATAAAATACATGAATAAAATATCTACTCTACACTAAACCAGCTTCATAAGAATATACCTATATATATATATATATATATATATATATATATATATATATATATATATATATATATATATATATCACTTTTGAGGGGATAATTCTTGATCGTGTTAGCCTTCCAATTTTTTATCAAATAATTCAAGAGGTCGGTGACTTTTGCCATTCTGCAGTTAAGTGTCCACTTTACACAGTTGGTTAACTACCAGGAAACATGGGGAATAAAATAAGAGACATAAAGAATTACGCCTCATTTTATAATCAAACCTTTCAATGGTGAGGCAAAAGTCGAAGCTTCTGGATTGTAAGCATCTTTCTCTGTAGGAATTATCGACAGGACAAAATTAAAGATCTTTACTAGCTCATTGCCTCTCACCCCCGTCTCCCTTTTTTCCAATTCTCCATCTTCACAAGGTTCTCAGCTGAAAGATTTCACCCAAACAGAAAATCAGCCCTCATCATCTTGCAAGTTTAACAAATAATCACAAATGTAGCCTCGAAGATGAAGCAAAGCCCTTTAAGAAAGAATGAACAGAAAGTAATCATAGGAGCGATCCCTTATCCAAAGGGCAACCTCAAAGGAACTCTGAAACTATTACGTCTAATCTAGGTCAGCGTGGACTTAGGTGAGAGCTCCGGTGTCATATTTACTTTTCATTTCATCAGTTATGGTGTTTTATTTCCTTAGCGACTTTTAAAACAATATTTAATGAATTCTATTTAAAAAAAAATATATTTACGAATCTAACTAAGATTGAAATCTAAACAATATTTAGGTATACGTTCTTTACTTTTAGTTAAAAACGTATACGGTTCATTTACTATGCTCCACTTCATTCGAAATAAAAAAAAAATCATGAAATAGAAAAAAAATTAGGTCAATGAAACGTATTAATATCTATCTCTATTCGTATTTTATATTTCTTGGACAATACTAAAAGTTTCAAGTATCCGAATTTGATTAAAATATGAGAACAAATATACATTTATGGGAAAGCCATTCCAATTTATCACATACATGTTGCTGTGTTCATGGTAGCGAAATTTTATTAGTAAAATTTCAGTGGACGTAGGTACCTATGATATTCAAGGATTGCCATAGAAGTCTTACACCGTAATTACTGATAATATGGGCCCATCCTTTACCCATTTTTGTCTTCTTTTAGTTATACAGTATAACTTTTCCTTTCATCATTTATTTTCTAAAAAAGGGTGAAATATCTCGTTACTTTTAATTAATCCCGTTCATGGACAAAATGTATTTTAAGAAGAGTTCAAATTTCTAGTATTCCCATTTGATATCGAGAGCACACGTAATCGCGTTTATTATATATCGACGATGAGTTCAGGAAGGAATTGATCTATTTGTCCTTTAAATTAAGGCGAATGTAAACATAACAGAATTTATAGGCCCTTTGCTCGAGGGACATACGATATTCAAGAGGCACCAATATCAAACTACACATAGAGGCGAGGTTATTTTTTTACTCATTTTTATATCAACTTTCATTCCACACATTCCCTACACTGTTTAAAATTTGCCGTAAAATACGGTAAAAATCCTGGAATAAATGTTCCCAAGCATTTATCGTTTTAAAACGGATATATTGACCAACTCTTAAAGGAAAATAACGAAGTATGGTGAAATCACGGTCGCCTGTGTTTGACTGAAATACGGTTGAGAACAGTATATTTTATGGAAGATATCTGATTAAAATTACTGTTTTTTTAGCAGTGTATTAAAAGTTTAGCAGAGGAAATTTTCCCATTCAAATGCTATTGTATTTAAAGTGCAATAATATTTAATATTGTAGAGTCGATATTCATCAGGAAGATCCAGCAAGAGTACGATTCGAAGAAAAAATTTCCTTTTTATTTTCATGGAACTTATCATACTTATATGGAACTATTTCATATGGAGAATTAGTTTACCAATGCTTAACGGTTAAAGACACGGGATGTAGGAGATTATATATACGAAGCTTTCAATTGGGAAAATACAACCTTATTGCAAGCGCAAAATTATTCCAAATGGGAAGAAGCCATCATTACAGGTTCTTCTTTTTTTATTAATATTAAATACCCTACGTCCTTATGGTAAACATGCATGCAATAAGAGGGTATTCTAAAGTACTCTATACACTTCTAATCTTTGATTAAACTTTTATGGAGGTTTCTTCTGCAGATTTGTTTGGACTTTCCCACCTTTGAGAAACGTTTTGATTACCTAATCTCAAAAAATCACTGAGTTTTCACGTGTGTTTTTAAAACCCATGTCTTTCTTCAAGAATTAACTTTGTTTCATTTCCTGCTCTTCATGGAGTCTATTATTTTTTGCCTCAAAGTGGTAAAGATTTCCATAACTCTTAAGAATAAAAAAAAAAAAATCAAACAGAAGAAACAGGATAATCAGAGTTTTCATCACCAAGATAAAGGAAGTACTCTTCTCAGGATTGTTCTGCTCTTACTATGATCCAAAGAGTTGACCACTGCTTAGGTTAACATAAGTTGATGAGCATTTATAAGAAACGGGTTAGTTGGTTTACTACGTGGCACTGAACTCAGGACTGTGTATGTGAGTGCAATGCCTACATCGTATAAATAAATATGAACCGTGAAGGTATCTAATAAGCCACATTTCATTGCAAAAATCTTACAAATTTTCATCACCTACGGTAGATTGAAAGTGAAAGAAAAAAAATAGCATAGAATTTCACTGATTTTTTTTTTCAAAGGCAAATCATCAGTCCAATGAAAGGGAGAATCACGTGGCATCAAACACTTTGTCCCCCTTGTTTGTTGTATTTTTGGTCTGCCAAATACCATAACAACGTGTTTTTCCCCTCCAACCACAACTGAGTTGAAAGAGGTTTGATTTTCCCTCTCTCCCAACACTCTTTTGAAGATTGATATTCCGGAAAAACGGGTTCTGATTATTTTTCTCTGGCAGTGACAGTTCTTTCATGCCTCAACGCTACTTACATAAAAATAATTCCTGCATTTAATGATTAATTAATCATTTGATCTTAGACTACTATGCAAATTCAAGTGAAAAACTATCAGAAATAGAAATAAAAATAATATATTTTTGGGAGAAGTAGAATTTAAGTCTCATTTCTTTCTCCAGCTATCTTACTTTTCGCCATTAATTTTTCAGTTTTCTCCCTACATGATGAGCTGAAGTTGTATTTCAATGAGATTTGAGCATAACTAAACAACTCTGATATGCTGGTATGGAGACACCCAGCAAGAGGTTTTGACCACTTTGCCTAAGTATCCGATATCCCCTTTCACTTGAACCTTTGCTTCGTTTTACCAATTTCTGAAATTAATTGGATTATTTATTTTGCATTAGATAATTTTCCCAAACGGGGTGTGGTTCTCGAGCAGAAACATATAAGTCACTTCCGCACTTTTTACTCAAGTACTGAAAAAAAAAATCGAATAGAGAGAGCAGAAATGTAGGACTGAATATGAATATGAGCAAAACTATAATAATGTTCAATGAAAATGCAGAAAGACAGCAAATAAGAGTTATGGACGAACCTCTAGAGATTGTTAATGAATAAACGCACTTAGAGCAGTCAGTAAGTGTCTCCCCAAGACAACTATATATACAAAAATATATATTATCATATTATATTTTGTTGTTATTATTATTATCATTGGTATAATTATTACCAATATCATCATTATCATTATCACAAGCCCAGCTGTAATCTTAGTTGGGAAAGCAGAGAAGCATAGGGCCACAGGCATTGATAAAAGAAACTTAGAAATGAAGAAAAAAATTTCTGCAATGAAAAATTAATAAATCATAGCAGCAGAATAACAAAGTAAAAATTGAGGGGCACTCAGCAGAGCGCAGATCTACTCTGGAACGGCAGCTTATTTCTCGACCTTGACCTTTGACCTAGGATTTTCAAAATTCAGTCACTTCTACGTCTCGATATAGTAATTAATACCTGAAAGTTTCACTATTCTATGAGCAAAATTGTAGCCAGGTAGTTGATCGCACACAAACAAACGGACAATCAAGGGCGAAAACATAACCTCCTCTCAACTTCGTTGGCAGAGGTAATAAAGGTTATATTACAAATAGACTATAAAGCAACAAAGCTCTAAGCCTATCCAACAAGAAACAATTGTGCCAATATTGAACTTCTAAAATTTGAACTTCTGAAGTCCCACATACAACGGTAAGATTAGGAGGCTCATTCCGTAATTTGGTCATAACAGGAACCCAACCAGAATATTGTTAGTATTGTTTGAGTTTGGATTCGGTTTACCTTCGTCCCCTTTAATATGAACCATGTACTCATTTTTGCTAAATCTCAGTGTAGAGATTCCATAATAACATGTTTAGGCTATGTTCAAAAGATGGCATCAATTCAGACATCATCATCATTTGCATAAACAGGTATGTTGTCATGGTTTAAAATATGTAATGTATGCACTAAGGAGACAAGACCACTACTCTGGAGAAAAACAGAGAATATATAACTTTAGTCAGTATGGTGCTAATCCACTACTGCTTTTTGCAATCATTTAGTTAAAAATCCTCCATACAATATAATGCAATCTCAAAACGGTGCTACTGCCAACGCCATCTATGTGCATTGTTGGCTCACTAAGCCAATCCTCTAATTACGGTCTATCAAATTTCTTATTCCTGATCTGGATATTAATTTTGACTATCCTTTACCTTCAGATTTCCCCGGACAGTACCGTCCTGGTCATAATACTACAGTAGGTATGCAATTATTTCTTATAGTCAAGCCTTCTCCATCATGAGTCTCAATACTACACAGCATTCTAGAAGTTTTATTCCAATTGTGACCAAGTTATATAATGATCTTCCTAATCAGGTAGTTGATTTGATTGAGCTTCTAAAGATCAAACTTGCCGCAATGTTTTTATGTTGAACAGGTTGTCTTGGGTCTCTTTTTTATAGTTTATATATGATAATCTGCTTTAATATTGTTACTGTTCTTAAAATAACTTGATTTAAGTGCTCATTTCTTCTCGTGTAATTCATCTATTTCCTTATTTTCTTTCCTCACTGGGCCATTTTTTCCCTGTTGGATCCCTTGGGCTTATAGCATCTTGTTTTTCCAACTAGGGTTGCAGCTTACCTAATAATAATAATAATAATAATAATAATAATAATAATAATAATACCTTACCACATGTTGGACACATCAGATGGGGATTTAGGATGGCAAAGAATTCTTGTTTGCCGAGTCACTGCTGCCTTTTTAAGGTGAGATGGGTTGCGCAATCCTGGTCTAGGGGAGTGACCCCCATTATCAATATTCATTCTTCAGACTTTGCAATTGCTAGCAACGGAATCCAGGTTAGTTTGTAGAATTTGGGAATTCCTTAAGGTTGATTTGGCTGGGTCTTTGAAGTTCTTGAATCTACCACATCTTTGTTGATCAAGCCAATGATTAGTGACCAAAGCTATGATGCTAGTGCATCCTCTTTGTTCCAGAATCTCTAAATCTTTTCAAGTGAGTCCTTGACATACAGCAGAGTTCTCTGCACCATAGAGGGGAGTTGATATACATACTGACTTTGGAAGTTAGTTTCCGGTGTTTGTACTAGAAAAATTATGTGAAGCACTATTTATTTTCTCCCAACCAAATATTCTTTATTTATAAGATTCATAGGGTTTAAGCGTTCTTAAAGATTGTCAGTTTTGATCCAAATTATTTTCCTATGATAAATTAAGCAAATGACAGTAAAGCTACATTAAGCAACTCGAAATGTTACCAATTGAATCCTTTCAACTACCATCCTATGCTACAAGTTTCAGTTATAAATCATCTCTTATTTTCTTTAACTCGTTGGATTGCCTTGCCTTCTCAAAGACTTCTGGTAGTTTAGTATGATTGCATGCAACTTACAATTAATAGATCCATATTTCAAGCCCAATTTCTGACTTGGAAGATTTCAAAAGTAAAACACGACCTTACTGTCCTCAAGAGATTAGCACAGAAAGTTTTAGGGGACATATAAGTCTACCTGCTGCGTACCCCGCAGCCATTGCCTAGTCTCCCCTGGTTCTAGCTACGGTGGGAAGTGACCTGGGCACCAATAATAAGTTAAGGTGTCCAGTCTCTAGGCATTGTGCAACAGAACAATAATCTGTCGCTTACCTCTGCTACATACAGGTAAATATGAATCCTAGATCTTCCTTAAGGCAAGTTCTTCTGAGTATCTCTTGGTATGTTCAAGGCATCTGAAAGAATATTTCACTAGTGTGTGTCTAGTAAGCTCTCATATTATGGCTTTACTACTGCTCGCTGTAAATTCACTTTTATTATACTGTTCAACTGCTTTACAGAAGTTTTCAATTTGCTCCAACCTAAATTTTCTTCAATTCATGCTAAAAATTTTAACTTAATCTTGAGTATTTTTCTTTCTTCACCCTCAATCTCTCTTCTGCTGTTCACAATTAAGTATCTTAACCGTACCTCTATACAGATTTTTGTTTTGTTTTTATGAAGGAGCTATTTTAGTCATTGTTCTGATTATTGAAATTGAATGTCTTACTCTTCTCTCAGGCAGCCTCAGAGATCTTTAACCTTCCATCCTACATTTACTATGTGGTTTGCGGATTGTCTGTTTCAGTTAGTCAACACATTTACTGCCTCTAATTTGCCCGGATATTGTAATATTATAGTTATCAAAAGGAAATTCGTACATTAGTAATTCATTTTCGTTTTTCAATCCTTATATGTTTGTTTACAACAGAACGGGGAGAAGTAAAGACACTAGATAATCCATTCCGTTGGCCTCTGCTTAGACGATGTACAATGGTTGGATTAGTGACTTTACTTATTTAATACTGATCAATTTGGAATTATCAATCAGAGAATAGTTACTGAATTATCACAAAGCAAACTAACTACAAGGATGAACTCAAAAGGGAGACAGCCAAAAGGCTGGGTAGGACCATGAGACAACAATACAGTTATATAACGACTAGGAGCTTCCACAGAACCAGAATCTGAAAATGTGCCAATGCAGACAGAATTGTAAGGCAAAGCCCCTAAATTACCATAACTTATTACCCTTTTTCTATTTATATAAGCTGTACTGAAAATGCTATTAATTTTATATAACATTTTCACTTTGTTCATACTTTGTACATAAGATTCCAAATTGGCGTCATACGTCTCAAATTATGTAATCGATAATCATTTTAGTAGATAGCGCAGCGCAAATACAACAGAACAGACACTGACTAACATGAAAGAGTTCTTACTCCTACTGAGTAA
Source organism: Palaemon carinicauda (assembly GCF_036898095.1). Taxonomy (NCBI): domain Eukaryota; kingdom Metazoa; phylum Arthropoda; class Malacostraca; order Decapoda; family Palaemonidae; genus Palaemon; species Palaemon carinicauda. Next base: position 25,852,905 of record NC_090746.1, read on the forward strand.
ACAGCACAGTAAACAAAAAGAGCTTTATAAATTCATTAACTTTTCATTGAAAAACCTTCAATCATTATATATCTTATTTTATATGTATCCCCTTTAAATAATGCGACAAAATATTTCTCTTATTCCATATCCATAAATAGTATAAAAATAGTAACTGTATTATTACAACCAGCTCGCTGATGTGAATGTTAATTCTATCAATGTCTGTAACTTGATAATGTGTTCTTTCTTCTAAATTATGGGGATAAATTACTTCAATAGGTCAATCTCTAAGTGCACCTATATCAACTTAAAATTTTAGAGATACTAATTAACAAAAATAAGTCTGGTATTGATAATTCCCTTCTCTCCCATACCGACTTGCTCACCCGAATTCTTAGAATTGAAGCTAAACAACGTTTCCCCAGAACATGTGAATAATTCAGAGGCTCTGTATGTTATAATTGCTTTCTGTGTTACACTGTTTTCAGATCCTTTCATAGGAATTATTAAGGTTTTCCGGAACGAATCAAATGGGCAACTCAAACTGAAATTGAAGACAATATTGAATCTTCACAATGTATGCAATTTACGATAACTCATCCAAAAGGATGTGTAACAAGTTTCTCAAATCATTACCGGAAAGTGAAAATCAAGATTGCTGTGAATACACATACCAGGCATATTTTTTTTTTTGTCAGCACCTAGACAAACCCATAAAAGCATTTTCTAGTATTCTAAAAATCTACGTAAACTGCATTGCATGTGTTGTCTCGGGCAAGTTAACTGAAGTAACCTTTTACTAAATATATGTCTTTAACCTCAACAAAAGAACCTGGACAGATATAGTGAACAATCTATAACTATATTATGCATGAAAATGATGCTCGTAAGTATGTTGGTTATATAAGGACTATGAGGAGCAATTAAGATTAATAGAATAGAATAAATGAAAATGTAATGGTGGCATTAGCTTCCATCAAGGGAAAAGTTAGATCGAAAGAATATAAAGAACATTAAGCTACAGGGCTGGATTAAGCTGGTGGGAGGCCCCATTTCCAACTCTCATTGCATACACTACATACTATAGTGTAATTAATCAAGTAGCCAAAATATAGTATTACTAATATATTAGTGGGACAGTTTTAGTTAGCAAATACTACAATGGGATTATTCGTCTGATGTTACTAATATGTATAAACACAAAATAAAAAAAAGCATGAGTTGATCTTACCATATTCTTTACACATATAATTATAATTATTTATATAAAAATAATAACATAACTAACAAATATAATCATAATATCTCATTCCTATAAGAATAGCTCGGATTACTTTCTTGACAATTTTCTTGATTTTTTATTGCAAATTCACTGACGATTACAAAAAAAGCATTTGCTCCAACTTTGAACTTTTGAAGTTCTACTGATTCAACAACCCGATTAGGAAGATCATTCCACAACTTGGTAACAGCTAGAATAAAACTTCTAGAGTACTGCGCAGTATTGAGTCTTATGATGGAGAAGGCCTGGCTATTAGAATTAACTGCCTGCCTAGTATTACGAACAGGATAGAATTGTCCAGGGATATCTGAATGTAAAGGATGGTCAGAGTTATGAAAAATCTTATGCAACATGCACAATGAACTAATTGAACGACGGTGCCAAAGATTAATATCTAGATCAGGAATAAGAAATTTAATAGACCGTAAGTTTCTGTCCAACAAATTAAGATGAGAATCAGCAGCTGAACACCAGACAGGAGAACAATACTCAAAACAAGGTAGAATAAAAGAATTAAAACACTTCTTCAGAATAGATTGATCACCGAATATCTTAAAAGACTTTCTCAATAAGCCAATTTTTTGTGCAATTGAAGAAGACACAGACCTTATATGTTTCTCAAAAGTAAATTTGCTGTCGAGAATCACACCTAAAATTTTGAAAGTCATACAAATTTAAAGAAACATTATCAATACTGAGATCCGGATGTTGAGGAGCCACCGTCCTTGACCTACTTACAATCATACTTTGAGTTTTGTTAGGATTCAACTTCATACCCCATAATTTGCACCATGCACTAATTTTAGCTAAATCTCTATTAAGGGATTCACCAACCCTAGATCTACATTCAGGGGATGGAATTGATGCAAAGAGAGTAGCATCATCTGCATATGCAACAAGCTTATTTTCTAGGCCAAACCACATGTCATGTGTATATAGTATGAAAAGTAATGGGCCAAGAACACTACCCTGTGGAACACCGGATATCACATTCCTATACTCACTATGGTGCCCATCAACAACAACTCTTTGAGATCTACTACTTAAAAAATCAATAATAATGCTAAGAAACGACCCACCCACTCCCAACTGTTTGTGTTTTGAAAACAAGGGCCTCATGATTAACACGGTCAAAGGCAGCACTAAAATCAAGGCCAATCATACGAACTTCCCGACCACAATCAAGGGATTTCTGTACTGCATTGGAGATTGTAAGAAGGGCATCTCATGCTCCAAGGCCTTTACGAAAACCAAATTGCAAACTAGGGAATAGATGATTACCTTCAGCAAACCTATTAAGACGTTTTGCCAGAAGACGTTAAAAAACTTTAGATAATATGGGAGTTATGTAAATTGGGCGGTAATCAATGGGACTTGAGCTACCACAAACACATTTACATAGAGGAGTAACATTACCTATTCTCCAACAAGTGCTAAAAGCTCCTCTTCTTGCTAACTTGCGCAAAATAACAGATAAGTTTGGAGCTAAGAAATCTGCTGTCTTTATAAAAAAAACAAAGGAAAAATACCATTTGGGTCTACACCTCAATAAGCATCAAGGTCCATCAACAGAGCTTTAATCTCACGAGATCAAAACGATAAACTAGTTAGTTTAGCCTCAGGAAAACAGGAATGAGGAAGTTCAAGTTTTTCATTACTCTGTTTACTGTCAAAAACATCAGCCAAAAGGGTTGCCTTTTCCTTTGGACAGTGAGTGACTGAGCCATCTGGTTTAAGTAAAGAAGGAACTGTTGCATCTACACCAAAGAGTGCAGATTTAAGGGTAAACCACCATTTATGTTCCTGAGTTGTAACAGGGAGGGTTTCTTTTATGATTCAATTGTACTCCTTTTCAGTTAAGGCATAAACTCTCTGAGCAAACGCTCGAAGCTGAGTATAGTTGTTCCAGGTCAAATCTGATCTGTTACCCTTCCAAAGGTGATAGGCCTCCTGCTTCTCCAAATAAGCACGTCTACAATCATCATTGAACCACGGTTTGTCCTTCATTCGGTACCTTAGCACACGAGAAGGGATACGCCTATCAATTATGTTGACTAGATTCTCATTCAAAGGGACAACAGGATCTACACTATTATATAATTGTGACCAATTCAAGCACAAAAGATCATGCAAAATCCCATTCCAGTCTGCTTGGGATTTCATATAAATTTTACAGGAATATGATATATCAGGGACAGGCTGCT
>NC_090746.1:25863872-25881372 GCF_036898095.1 Palaemon carinicauda
AAAAAATTATATCTGTTTAAACACACTTAGCTGTTTTCATTGAAAAAAAAAATCAATTATTTGCTTTCTTAAGATGTTCAATAAATCCCTAGTTTTTAGCCACCATAGCTGGAACACCATCAATGCATAACTTATTATAATAAGGAAGTAAAATTTAGTCCTCCTTTGTGACATTACTTATTGAAGTTGTTAAAATGTCTGTTCCTCTTGTCCTTGCGTTAAGGTTACCTAAGGGAAGCTGTTTTTCATACAATCAAAACTCATCAGTGAAAGCACAAATAAAATATTTTTATGCCAAAAATCTGGAACCTGTTAACTCATCTAAAACTAACATAGATTACAGTAAGAAGAATGACAAAACAGGAACTCTCTCGTCCATCATACGTTAAATCACTCACTCACTGCAACTAGCAGTTTTTCCTTGTCAGCTACAACAGCTGTTGCAGCTGATAAGGAAAAACTGCTAATAATATCAAGTTAGGATTCATTGAATTCAAGGAAAAATTGCTTCCATTGTCTGGGAGGAACATCACTGAACACAACTTTCCTATTGTCTGTGTGTACATATTTGTATGTGTGTACATACAGTAGAATGATTTCAAACACAATATTCAGTGTCAAAGCAGAAATATAATACACATACTACACATATATCAAAGGCCGTAGAAGGCCGTATTTCATGGTCCAGAAGGCCATATGCGGCCTTAAGGCCACAGGTTCCCCATCCCTGGCCTAAACCATTCTATATTCTGTAAGTTTTTGTACAATTTATCACATGGATAAAAAAAAATCAGTGTATGCTATGTGTGTTGGGGCAACACCCAAGGACCTCCTTTTTTAGGAAAAATTTCCAAATTAACATAGCCCTAAATAATTTCCTATGTTCATGCAATCTCTAAGTCGAAATTCATTGCAATTCGTTCATTATTATCGAATGCAGTTTTAGGGGGTTTGTAAACTTAGCGACGTTAGATTTATCGATTTATATATATATATATATATATATATATATATATATATATATATATATATATATATATATATATATATATAAATATTACCTTTTTTTTCTTCTTAAGTTGAAGTCTACGGCACCAGCCTGTCATATCTCATATTATTTCATGCGGTACAATTTTAGGAGGTCTGTAATTATGGGCCTGTAGACCCCCAAGGTGGATCTTGATCAAAATGGAAATAGCGGAGTCAGCTTTCTCGATAAAAATTACATAAGACTCGATCATTAAATATTCTGTAAGTTCCTTGTACAGTTTTTCTATAGCGCCACGCAGACACACACATACACACACACACACAGACAATCACCAGATTTATATAAATATTATTGATATATACAAACCTCCAAATCATGCAAGAATCTTCCAAACAACATAAAAATCACAACGAATATATATATATATATATATATATATATATATATATATATATATAAATATATATATATATATATATATATATATATATATATATATAATATATATATATATATATATATATATATATATATATATATATATATATTGTGTGTGTTTGTGGTAATAATTTCTTTTGTTACAATAGAATCTGTGAGTCTTCATCTATCTTTGTAGCTAGATATTTCCCAAAATATAGGATTCGGCCCGGAAATAATATGGCACCGCTTATTTTTTTATCCTGGTCCATTTTTTTTTTCTTTTGTTTTGACCCAAAACAATATCTAAGAACCTGCGGATCGTTAAAGAATCTACGTTATATTGGCAGTTTTTATGAATATTTTTGTTTTTGCGTGGTTTTCTAGACAACGTCTAAGAAAAATTATACAATTCTAAAGAATTAACTAAAAAATTGAATACTTTCCGAAGTGAATGCCAATAAAGAATGAAATTTCCATGTTTGAGAGAGAGAGAGAGAGAGAGAGAGAGAGAGAGAGAGAGAGAGAGAGAGAGAGAGAGAGAGAGAGAGAGAGAGAGAGAGAGAGAGAGAGAGAGAGAGAGGATATTTGGAAGTTTGACCTCAAGACCTGGATATCAAGTACAGCCCTGGTCAAATAATAATGAAATTCAGAAATCCATGTATTAGTGTTTGAATTTAAAAAAAGTGAACCCAGTATAAAAGAGAAATTGTATGATTATATTGGAGTGTGACTAAAAACAAATAATTTCACACCTGGTGAACTTACTCAAGGGGAGCTCATAAAAATTTATGAATTACAACGTAAGAACTCTCACACACAGACATACTTACACCGTGGGACAGAGGGTGTGGTAGATTAAAAATACTCGTATAAACATTTCCCTTTTGGAACAGTACATAATCGACCCTAAAAGCATTGGCCCAAGCCTAAATATTTTACTGAAGATATTGAGTTGCCACTAAAGAAGCAAGTAGGCCTACTGTGTCCCATGTTTTGGAAACTCACTGCACAGTTTCGATCAGCTAAACTTACATACACAAAATATAGGCATACCTGAAAATAAAATATCCCGTTTTAATCATTGTTAAAAAAATATATAATTTTTATATCACTAATTCTAATTCTCTTATATAATACTTTCACTATTATTAGTTTCTTATATCTTCTTCCTTTATTTTTTTGTATCGTGATAATTGTAAAACATTTACGCAGTTTCAGACTATATTTTTCAAAGCACAATTTTCTGTAAGCAAATTTTATGATAAAATATGGATTTTCTTTAAAGCACAGAACGCATACACATTCAGAAGCTTTGAAAAAAAAAATTGGTTTCGGAAAGCATAAAGACAACAACAACAAAAGAAACTTTGAAAGCTCTTGCCGATTTTAAACTATAGGCTCCGAAAAGAGAAAAAGAGGACTTTTATTGACAACTTTCTGACGAGCCAAGAGTAGGTTCTGACTCAAAGGCGAGATGAAAGCAACTGAGTACTTTATTATAAACACATCGAGTATATAACCATACTAGGTCCCGGCAAGGAGGTCACAAATTACATAATGCTATTTCTTGTCTAACCGGAAACCGTTTCTGTTAACAGTTAACAATGAGAAATAGGCAGACAGGGTCATGCAAGATGCTGTCAGTGCGAGGGGAGAGCAAAGATACAAAGGATAATATAAACAAAAAAAGAGAAATGTTGTTACTATGTACGATCGTGTGGCTTTCCCCCTAAAAATTACATACTGTACATGTTAAATAGGGGGCCATGATCTAGAGAGGCAAACTGTAGGCCGGTCATCTGGCAGGAGATAAGCAGGTTTTAGACGATCAATGGAGACCCAGTCTCCTTTGCCTCGAATGGTTAGTAGGAATGCTTTCGGATTGCGCCGGATCACAAGGAAATGCCCCGTGTCGTGGCGTAGGAAGATGTGCGTTGTAGAGTGCAAGTCTGTTGGTATGTGATGCTTCGCTGGGGGCTTGAAAGTGTGGCGGCATGGCGTAAATTTTCCCACGACGTGACGTAAGCACTGGAGATTGTCGGAGGAGGTTACAGAAGGAAAAAATTCGGCAGGGACGACCAACGGGTCACCATGCACCATTTCAGCTGCCGAGACGTCCAGGATGTCTTTAGGAGTGGTCCTTAGTCCCAGGAGAACACAGGGAAGCTGAGTAAACCAGTTGGAGTCCTTGCAGCGGGACGTCAAAGCTGCTTTGAGGGTGTGATGAAAACATTCAACCATTCCATTGGCAGCGGGGTTGTAGGCCGTTGTCTGATGTAGGGTGATGCCCAGGAGATTCACTAATGATGTCCACAATTGAGAGGTGAAAGTGGTACCCCTGTCAGAGGTAATATGCTCACAGATACCAAATCTTGCCATCCATCTTGAGAGTAAGGCAGATGCACATGAGACAGACATTGCAGTTTCCATGGGAATGGCTTCAGGCCAATGAGTGTAGTGGTCAATGACGGTAAACAGGTAATGACGTCCTTGTGATGTGGGTAGGGGGCCTACAACATCAACGTGAATGTGGTAGAAATGACGCTGAGGTTGAGGAAAGGCGGCCCCTCCTGAAAACGTGTCGATGTACTTTGGAAGTTTGGCAAGAAGTACAAACACAGACCCAATCCTTAGCATCTTTAGTAATGCCGTGCCAAATGAACTTCGTCTTCAGCAGCTGTGCGGTAGAACGGCGCGAGGGATGTGAAAGACCGTGAATGAAATCAAACACCTGTCGGGGCATGAGAGCAGGAATCCCCAGCCGCGGTCTACCAATACTGACATTATAGAGGACGGTGGTGTTGGAGTCGTCGAGGGGGACATCTTCCCAACGGAAGATGTGCACGATGTCCTACATGCTTGATACTCTGGATCCTGTCGTTGGGCTTCAGCCAAGGCGTTGTTTCTTGACAGGGCATCGGCAACGGGATTAATTTTCCCAGGGACGTGTTGAAGGGTACAATTGTATTCAACAAAGGCGGAGAGATGTCATCATTGAAGGGCGGACCAGACGTCAGACTGTCGATTGAAGGCGTGCACCAGAGGCATGTGGTCTGTGCGAATGATGAAGGGCATACCTTCTAAGAAATGGCGAAAGTGACGGACTGCCAAGTGCACCGCCAGCAATTCTCGATCGAAGGTAGAATAACTCGATTCTGCCTTGGACAGTTTTCTGCTGAAGAAGGCCAATGGGCGGGGCGAGCTGCTGACCAGCTGTTCGAGTACTGCACTAATAGCGACGTCGCTGGCATTGGTGGAGGGAAGGAGAGGAACATGTGGGACGGGAAAATACAGAGCAGCGGTTGTTAGGGCATTCTTTGCGTTGCAGAAGGCCGCTTCTTGAAGGGAACCCCACTTCAGGTGTTTTCGTTTGCCCTTAAAGGAGGCGTAGAGGGGAGCAAGAGTGGCGGCAATGGCTGGCAGAAAATGGTGATAATAGTTGATCATGCCCAAGAATTCCTGCAGTGCTTTAACGGTCGAGGGCGTGAGGAAGTTCTGAACAGCTGTTACATTCTCAAGGAGGGGATGGACTCCTTCAGGAGTGATGTGGTACCCTAAGAACGTCACTTCATTGGCGCCAAAGGTACACTTGTCGTACTGGACTACAAGGCCGTTTTGTTTTAGGCAGTCGAGCACGATGCACAGATGACAGAGGTGTTCCTCTTTTGAGGAAGAACACAAGTATGTCATCAACGAAACATACACAGAAGGGGAAGTCCCCAAAGATGCCATCCATGAGACGTTGAAAAGTGGCCCCAGCATTACGAAGGCCAAAACAGGAGTAATTGAAGGTGTATGTACCGAAGGGAGTGGTGATGGTGGTCTTGGAGATGTCTTCTGGGTTCATAGGCACCTGATAATACCCCTTCAGGAGGTCGAGCATGAAGAAAACCTTCGCTTTGTGCAGGTAGGAGGTCACGTCGGCGATGTTTGGAAGGGGATAGTGATCCGGTTCTGTTTGCATGTTCAGGCGCCTGTAATCCCCACACGGACGGAGGGAGCCGTCTCTCTTCAGGACGATGTGTTATGGTGACGACCATGGGCTGGAGGCCTTTTGGCAAAGGCCCATTTCTTCAATTTTGGTGAACGTCTGTTTGGAGGCTGCCAATCGATCCGGTTCCAGACGTCTGAATTTGGGGAAGACTGGGAGTCCCATTGTCTTGGTATGGTGATAAATACCGAGTTTGGCAGGAGCCGTGGGCATTTGGCGAAGTTCTGGACGGAAAACTTCCCAACTGGATGTGAGGAAGTGGGTGTAGGCATCTATGGGTGCGCTGATGTGGAGAGTGAGGTTGGAGGGGGCAGATTGAAGAAGTGTCGACAAGTACGAGTCTGCGTTGACCAATCATCGTCGGACGACATCGACCAGAAGGTAGAAATGAGAGAGGATATCCGCACTGAGGATTGGCAATGTGACATCAGCAATGTGAAACTTTCAATTAAATTTGCCGTTTCCAAACGATAATGTGAGGTTCTCGTAACCGTAGGTGGGTATCGCAGATCCGCTGGCAGCTCCCAGGCGGACGTCGGCAGACTTAGACAGACTACGTCGTGTCCTGAAAAGTTCTCTTGGCAAAAGAGAATGACAAGCACCCGTGTCTACCAAAAATTGCACAAGATTAGAAACATGGGAGGCCACCGCCACGAGCGATGGCCTCTTTACACATTTTTTGGCCACTGACAATCCTTGGCACATTTCTTCGCGGCAGCCCCGAATCTGGATTGGTAGTAGCAAAACTGCAGCCGATAGGCAGCAGTAAGTGGCTGTAGAAGTCGTTGGTTGGGGCACGAGCGAGTGGTGGGTGATGGGTGGCTTTGTCGCCGTTCCGGCACGTCACGTGGTAGGCGTGTGTGTCCTACGGCATTCACATCAGCTTCGGTTGATGTTGAATAGGTGTCTTCTTCGTCAGGAGTGGAAGCGTTGATGGAGGTCTTGAAGGTCGTGAAGTATCTGTTCATGAGGGCGTCGACTTTGGTTATCAAGTCCTTTATTGGTAAACTATCGACATCGGGTATGGCAGCGCGTACAGGTTTGGGTTTGCTATACGGGCGGCTGGCGACGGCGAGTATTGCTGCAGAAGGTATGTTTTGAGGGCATCATACGGTATTGGAGTGTCTCCTTGTTCACAGAGCCCATCCGAGATTTCTGGGAAGGTGTACTCGGGTAACGCCGGAAGAACATAATCTGCTTTGGTGGCTGAGCGAGTCACGCCCTTGATGCAGAACTGGACTTCTGCGTGCTGAAACCAAGCAAACGCCGCTCCGGTAGCGAATAACGAAAGTTTTAATGGGGCGGCCATAGTAACAGTGAGGGGAGGGAAGGCGGGAGGTGCGAGTCGACTTCCGGGTTCACCAATGTGACGGGCCAAGAGTAGGTTGTGACTCAAAGGCGAGATGAAAGCAACTGAGTACTTTATTATAGACACATCGAGTATATATACACACTAGGTCCCGGCAAGAAGGTCACAAAATACAACATGCTATTTCTTGTCCAAGTGGCGAACGGTTCTGTTAACAGTTAACAATTAGAAATAGGCAGACAGGTTCATGCAAGTTGCTGTCAGTGCGGGGGGAAAGTGAAGATACAAATGATAATATATACAAAAAAGAGAAATGTCGTTACTATGTGCGATCGCGTGACACACGGGTGGTACAACTTCCACGTGTAACCCTATTACCCCAAAATAAATGACAAGTCTTGCAAAGTACAGTAAATGAAGGATGTGGGGGTTTAAAGACGCGATGGAGATCAGCGTTGCACCTTTACTATTAACCTATAACAAAGTCGTTACAACACACATACACACACATACTATTGTCATGGGTAGATAGAATAATATAGGAAAGAATGTTAAAACACGTGATTTTTCTACTCTTAGAGAAGCAGAGAGAGAGAGAGAGAGAGAGATAAGGTCCCGCTATTGTTTATTGAAGCTGCCATCGTCAAGTTATGTGCCTAGGTTGGAGGTCTTTGAGCACAACGAGCCCCTGTCTATAGAGGACCAAGGAACCCATAAGAGAAGATTAAGTGTGTTTGTCGCCGAAGAGAAGTACATTAGCCGAAGGAGTCAACTTTATGAAATTTGATTACACCAGCAGAGCGTTCGTCTAGGTGTTATCAGCGGTTTCAAGGAACACCAATGAGGATGAAGAAACGAGAAAATTTCCTTATATGGACCTGTCCATAGTTAACCCCTCCCATACAGGGATATATAAACTTCCACGCGATCAAGAAAAGGGGACAGTACGAAAAAGAGACGAGGAAGAAACCCAAGAAAGGAGAGAGAGAGGGCGAACAAGCTGAGTGAAGGAGAGAAGGCGTAAGGACGAGAATGCAGACGTAACCAGCTTTGTCCGAGATGTCCTAACGAGTTGCCTCCCGCCCTCATTACCCCCGACGAGCCGCCAGACCTGAAAACATCTCCGTTCCTGTCAACCGTCGAGAGCTGCTGCGAAGAGTAGTATATTCTTTTTGTGTTATTTATCTACCATCTTGACTGTTCCCCTATTTGCTGGAGTGTAGTTTAATCAAATGATTCTCTTTGTTTAGTTCAGTGCTTCCTAAGTACTCAATCAAGAAACATTCACCTTTGACTAGTTGTAAATAAAATTATGTTTTCTTTTGCGAGTTTTCTTTCTATATTTCCTATTGTTTCTAATTGGTTGTAGTTGAAATGTCCCCATTTCATTAATTAATTCAACAGAATCTGGTTCGATCCCCACGAGGATCGTAACAGTTGGCGACCTTTGCCAGAATTTTCGACTACATAACCAATTGAAACAGGGAGAATATAGAAAGAAACAGAATGAGTGCGATTACGAGAGATTTGATAGAATCAGGTAAACTTCTTGGTCTAGATGGCGATGATCTCCGTGATTATGTTATTAAGAGAGAACAGGAAACGTTTGAGAGAGACGAAAGAGCAGCTGAAAGAGAAGAAAATGAAAGAAAGCGAGAAGAAAATGAAAGACAGCGTAAGCATGAGTTAGAAATGGCTCGTTTAAGACAAACTCTTCATAACAGTCGGTCAGGTAGCAGATCAGGGAGCAATTCATCTTTAAATAGTGACACTGATAGTTTAGATATGAGTGCAGTGCTTAAACTTATACCGAAATTTGATGAGGAAGATGTTACGAAATATTTTATGTCTTTTGAAAAGTTAATGAACAGAGTAGGTGCTCCTAAAAGACAGTGGACTTTGTATTTACAATCAGTTTTAAGTGGTAAAGCACATTCTGTGTATAGTTGTTTGTCTGTGGATGAAAGTAAAGATTATGAAACTGTGAAAGAAACCGTACTTAGTGCATACAGATTGGTACCAGAGGCGTACCGTAAGAAGTTTAGAAGTTTGAAGAGAGATGATACTAGTACTTATGTAGAGTACGGAAAGAAGTTAGAAAGGTCGTTTTGTGATTGGTTGACTTCCGCTGAAGTCGATAATTTTGAAGATCTCAAGAACTTAGTTTTGTTAGAAAGTTTCAAAGATAACATATCTCCAGACATCAAATTATATATAGAAGATAGGCGTGAAACATCTTTTGCCGGTGCTACTAGATTAGCAGATGAGTACAGTCTCACACATGGTTTAAGTGGCAGTAAAAAGAAAAACGATCTTTTGTCAAGTAAGGCACAACATAGTAAAAGTAGTTCTAGCAATAACGATAATAGGAACAGGGATTATTATCATTATTATTGTTACACGTGTGGGAAGGAAGGTCATATTTCTCGGTACTGTAGGAGCCAATGGGCAGTCAGTAATTCAGAGGTCATTTGTTACAATTGTAATAAGAAAGGTCATATAGCTAGGAATTGCACAGTAGAAAGTACGAATGTGAAAAAACCTGTGTCACTAGTTAATAATCTTTCTTCAGGAAGGAATAATCTCTGGAAAGAAACGAGGAAACATTATGGTGAATTTTTGTCTGAAGGTTTAATTTCTTCTCTTAAAGGAGGTGATTCAAGGGAAGTAGTTTTGCTTAGAGATACGGGAGCGGCCGTATCACTCGTAAGGAGAGAGAGTGTACCAAGGAATGTAATAATCAGCATGAAAGAAAAAGTTATGCTAGGTGGGTTTCCGAACACTTGTGTAGTTTGTCCTTTGTTAAAGATGAAATTGGAAAGTCAGTTAGTAACAGGAGATGTAAAACTAGCAGTCGTGGATACTTTGCCCGTAGACGGCGTTGACATTATTGTTGGCAATGATTTAACTACCTCCAAGTGTGTGAATCCTATTTTAAGTGAAGTTCAAGTGCCTGAGATGATAGTAACCAGGTCAGGATTAGATACAGATATTGACTACGGTCATAGGTTGTTCGAGGATTCGAACGTAGGTAATAGAGGCAGTGACGATGAGCTTAGCATGAGTGTAGCTGAGGAAACTGACTTTACGAATGTTGATGATGTGAACAGAGATGATGATGTAGCTGTCGAAAGAAGTGATGTGCAGATTAGTGTTTCAGAAACTAGCTTATTGAGTAAGGATGAACTAGTTAGGATGCAGAGGGAAGATGAAACACTAACTAGAATTTTTGATTGTGAATTGGATGATGAACCTGAAAATGTTTGTAAGGAAACATTTAGTTTAAAAGACGAACTTTTGTGTCGCTATGTTCGTCCTAAGACAGGTAGCAAAGAGGAGGTCATAGAGCAATTAGTAACTCCTAGGAAACTTCGTGAATCAATTTTGAAATTAGCACATGATGAACAAGGACATTTAGGAGTAAATAAAACATTCAAGTGTATAACTAAAACGTACTTTTGGCCTAAAATGAAAAGTGATGTGAAGAGATATGTTTTAAGTTGTCACGAATGTCAAATGGCTGGCAAACCTAATCAAGTAATTCCCCGGGCCCCGTTATGTAATATCCCATCGGTAGGAGAACCTTTTGAGAATGTCGTAATTGATATCGTAGGCCCTTTGCCCAGGAGTAAGGGAGGGAATATCTATCTATTAACAATCATTGATAGACTAACACGATATCCAGAAGCAATCCCAGTAAGAAATTGCAATGCAAAAACTGTAGTTAAACGCTTGCTGAACTATTTCTCTAAGTTTGGACTTCCTTGCGTTATACAGAGTGATAATGGTAGCAATTTTGTATCAAAGTATTTCAGAGATAAAATGAAAGAGTTAGGGATTAAACTTGTAACTTCCACCCCGTACCACCCTGAATCACAAGGAATTGTTGAACGTTTTCATCAAACGTTGAAAAGTTGCTTAAGGAAGTTGTGTAATAATTTTGAGCATGATTGGGAAGAAAAGTTACCTTTTGTCTTGTTGGCTTTACGATTAACTCCTAATGACACCACGGGATTTAGTCCCTTTGATTTGTTGTTCGGTCACACCGCTAAAGGACCTTTAGAAATTTTAAAGTGTAAGTTAATGCAAGAAGGTAGAAAGGATTACATACAGAATATCGAAAATCACAAAGAGGATTTAAGGAAAGCCTGGCAGATGGCAAAAGAAAATGAGAGCAACCGTCAAGGGGAAACTAAAAGAAAATACGATCTTAAGGCTAAAGACAGAATTTTCCATGTGGGTGATAAAGTCTTAGTATTAGTCCAGAAAGAAGGTCCCTCATTATCTTATAAGTTCGAAGGTCCATTTCCTATCATAGAAAAAAGGGGAAATCTGAATTACTTAATTGATATGGGTAAGCGTAGAGCTAAGTGGTTGCACATCAACTTGCTAAAGAAATATAATGAACGTCCAATGCCAGTTGTAACAGTGTCGCAGAGAGAAATTACTTTTGAGAAGAACTCTGATGTTCTTAATAATTTCACGTTGTTTAATTCTAGCTTAGAGGAAGAAAAAACAAGGGAATTATTCAATGTGTTTTCAAATTATCCGGAAACTGTTAGTGATAAATTGGGTTTGACTAATCTTTTAGAACACGATATTGAGTTGCAGGACACAAAACCCATTAGACAAAGCCCTTATCGTCTAAGCCCAGAAAAAACAAATTCAGTTCGACAAGAAATTAAGTATATGCTAGACAATGGTTTGATTGTTCCCAGCGAAAGTGACTGGTGTTCTCCAATAGTTCTTGTTAAGAAGGAAGATGGATCAGATAGGCTGTGTATTGATTTTAGAAAAGTGAATAGTGTTACGAAACAAAGTAATTTTCCTCTCCCCAGGATAGAAGATTGTTTAGATAAAATAGGAAATGCAAAGTTTATTTCTAAACTTGATTTGGCCAAAGGTTATTGGCAAGTACCTTTAAGTAGTCGAGCACAGAAAATATCTGCTTTCATAACACCTTTCGGTAGTTATGAACCCAAAGTTATGGCTTTTGGTCTACGAAATGCAGCGAGTACTTTTCAAAGATTAATGAATAGAGTTTTAAATGGAATTGATAACTGTGTTGTGTATTTGGATGATCTTGTAATATTTTCAGATACGTGGGAGCAACATTTACGCATTTTAGCTAAAGTATTGTCAGCACTTGAAAAGGCAAAACTTGTTTTAAATCTGAAGAAATGTGAATTCGGAAAAACCTCGATCACATATTTGGGTCATAAGGTAGGTCTAGGTAAGATTTGTCCAAAAGATGGGAACATAGAAGCTATCATCAACTTCCCAATTCCTACCAGTAAAAAACAGGCAATGAGATTCATCGGAATGATTTCATATTTCCGCCGATTTGTTCCTAATTTTTCAGAAATAAGTGCTCCAATTACTAATCTTTTCAAGAAAGGACGAAGTTTTGTATTTGATAATGAATGTATCGAAGCTTTCAATAAGTTAAAGGCCATAATGATTCACGAGCCCGTACTAATGTTGCCCGATTTTAGCAAGGAATTTAATTTAGCGATAGATGCAAGTGACATTGGAATAGGAGGAGTTCTGTTGCAAGAAGTGGATGGGATCAAGCACCCTGTGGCTTATTATTCGAAGAAGTTAAATAAAGCACAGCAGAATTATTCAACTATTGAGAAGGAATTGTTTAGTTTAGTATCAACTTTGCAACATTTTGAGATTTATGTACGTAGTGGTCATGTTTTAACTGTGTATACTGATCACAATCCATTAGTTTACTTAGATAGGTTTAAGAATAAGAATAAACGTCTCATGCGTTGGAGTTTGGAATTACAAGACTATGATTTAAAGATAGTTCATATAAAGGGAAAGAATAATGTAATAGCCGACAGTCTTTCTAGAGACTTTTCAGAATGATATGGACGTTTGTTTCCTTTCTGTTTTTGTGTTTTTCTTCTATCAACACGTAAGAGTGTGTTTTGCTTTTGGTTACATGATACGAGAGTAATGAAGTAATTGTCTCTCAGTTTAGGGATAAGAGATTTTCTCCTTTGATAGCTTTGTTTAAAAAAAGATAAAATCAGTAGATTTTCCTTTTTTTTTTCTTTTAGGGGGACGTGTCATGGGTAGATAGAATAATATAGGAAAGAATGTTAAAACACGTGATTTTTCTACTCTTAGAGAAGCAGAGAGAGAGAGAGAGAGAGAGATAAGGTCCCGCTATTGTTTATTGAAGCTGCCATCGTCAAGTTATGTGCCTAGGTTGGAGGTCTTTGAGCACAACGAGCCCCTGTCTATAGAGGACCAAGGAACCCATAAGAGAAGATTAAGTGTGTTTGTCGCCGAAGAGAAGTACATTAGCCGAAGGAGTCAACTTTATGAAATTTGATTACACCAGCAGAGCGTTCGTCTAGGTGTTATCAGCGGTTTCAAGGAACACCAATGAGGATGAAGAAACGAGAAAATTTCCTTATATGGACCTGTCCATAGTTAACCCCTCCCATACAGGGATATATAAACTTCCACGCGATCAAGAAAAGGGGACAGTACGAAAAAGAGACGAGGAAGAAACCCAAGAAAGGAGAGAGAGAGGGCGAACAAGCTGAGTGAAGGAGAGAAGGCGTAAGGACGAGAATGCAGACGTAACCAGCTTTGTCCGAGATGTCCTAACGAGTTGCCTCCCGCCCTCATTACCCCCGACGAGCCGCCAGACCTGAAAACATCTCCGTTCCTGTCAACCGTCGAGAGCTGCTGCGAAGAGTAGTATATTCTTTTTGTGTTATTTATCTACCATCTTGACTGTTCCCCTATTTGCTGGAGTGTAGTTTAATCAAATGATTCTCTTTGTTTAGTTCAGTGCTTCCTAAGTACTCAATCAAGAAACATTCACCTTTGACTAGTTGTAAATAAAATTATGTTTTCTTTTGCGAGTTTTCTTTCTATATTTCCTATTGTTTCTAATTGGTTGTAGTTGAAATGTCCCCATTTCATTAATTAATTCAACAGAATCTGGTTCGATCCCCACGAGGATCGTAACAACTATACATACATATATATATATATATATATATATATATATATATATATATATATATATATATATATATATGTGCAGTATATATATATATATATATATATATATATATATATATATATATATATATATGTGCAGTATATATATATATATATATATATATATATATATATATATATATATATATATATATATATATATGAGACTTTGTTTAACTAGTAGCCATTGGTCATAAAGAGTACTTGTAGTAAATCACGTATCTTCATTAGCCAACTCAGATTGTTATAATTATACCACTTTAAAAACACGCAGTTATTCGAGAGCGTAGACTCCCTTGTTTTAACCCGATTCTTTAATTCCATCCTCAATTCGGGAATGAGGCCGGAATGGGTGAGAATTTAAATGAGCTAATTAGCGGTGTTTTTACCTGTCCAAGATAGGATCCCAGGATCTGGGAATGGACTCAGTAATGAGCGGAAAATTCCAATTCACCTTTGATGAAAAAATAACGGACTGAAGATCTCGCCAAATTTTCACTGCAATAGTGAAAATGAATAATAGTATTTTGTTTTGCACGTGGTATAATTGGGATTGTAGGTTACTTTCTTTCAATTTGATATATAAGATCCATCATGCTAATGACATTTCCGGTAACATCAAAAGAACTGACTATACTATGTTAGATAAGAAACACAGACACACACACACACAATATATATATATATATATATATATATATATATATATATATATATATATATATTTATATATATATAAAATATACATATATACATAACTTTTTACATTTGTCTGTATGCATGTATAATCATTAAACTGACCCCATTTTCATGAAATTGGTATCTCAAAAGCAAATGTGTTTTCCACAATTTATTCCTAGCTTGTTTACACTTTATTTTCATGTCAAATGTAGAGGAGGAATTAAAATTAGACGTCATTTGCCATGATTTTCATATAACAGATACCGTATATGAAGACTGACAGTTAACAGTGTGTGAGAAGCTAATTTAATTTTTTCCCTTAAAGGGTTCACTAAAGCTTGTACTGAACGAATGCGTGCATCGTATCTCATCAGTTTTCAGATTTCGGTTCTTTTATGTTTGCAGATATATATATATATATATATATATATATATATATATATATATATATATATATATATATATATATTATTTTGTTCCACGAGAAAATAAATGCAACTTCTGATTGGAAGGACGAAAACGAGCAAACAATTCAGTTCCACGAGAAATAAAAGGCAACCAACTTCTAATTGGAAGGACGAATACGAGCAAACAATTCAGTTCCACGAGAAATAAAAGGCAACCAACTTCTAATTGGAAGGACGAATACGAGCAAAAAAAATTCAGTTCCACGAGAAATAAAAGCCAACTTCTAATTGGAAGGACAAACACGAGTAAACAATTCAGTTCCACGAGAAATAAAAGGCAACCAACTTTTAATTATAAGGACGAACACGAGCAACAATTCAGTTCCACAGGAAATAAAAGACAACTTCTAATTGGAAGGACGAACACGAGCAAACAATTCAGTTCCACGAGAAATAAAAGGCAACCAACTTTTAATTGGAAGGACGAACACGAGCAAACAATTCAGTTCCACGAGAAATAAAAGACAACTTCTAATTGGAAGGACAAACACGAGAAAACAATTCAGTTCCACGAGAAATAAAAGGCAACCAACTTCTAATTATAAGGACGAACACGAGCAAACAATTCAGTTCCACGAGATATAAAAGGCAACTTCTAATTGGAAGGACGAACACGAGCAAACAATTCAGTTCTACGAGAAATAAAAGGCAACTTCTAATTGGAAGGACGAACACGAGCAAACAATTCAGTTCCACGAGAAATAAAAGGCAACCAACTTCTAATTGGAAGGACGAACACGAGCAAACAATTCAGTTCCACGAGAAATAAAAGGCAACTTCTAATTGGAAGGACGAACACGAGCAAACAATTCAGTTCCACGAGAAATAAAAGGCAACTTCTAATTGGAAGGACGAACACGAGCAAACAATTCAGTTCCACGAGAAATAAAAGGCAACTTCTAATTGGAAGGACGAACAAGAGCAAACAATTCAGTTCCACGAGAAATAAAAGGCAACTTCTAATTGGAAGGACGAACACGAGCAAACAATTCAGTTCCACGAGAAATAAAAGGCAACCAACTTCTAATTGGAAGGACGAACACGAGCAAACAATTCAGTTCCACGAGAAATAAAAGGCAACTTCTAATTGGAAGGACGAACACGAGCAAACAATTCAGTTCCACGAGAAATAAAAGGCAACCAACTTCTAATTGGAAGGACGAACACGAGCAAACAATTCAGCGGTAAAATATTTCAAACATAGCGATCAGTGAAGTGTAACGTGAACACTTGAAAAATCGCGACAACGAGTAGTAGAATAAGCAAACAAAATCTGCTAGGGTGATTATAATATCAAGGCTTTAAGACACTATTTTGTTGCAAGGCATACCAACCATTAAGATCAATCATATCTAATTTTTATTAAAGTCCTCAATGAGAGTTACTTGCGACTGAGTGATCACTTTGCGCCCTCTTATTAATTGATCTCATTCTCACTATGTGGCTGACCAACTGATCAATTAGACATGAAAATAGACAAAAGAATGAACTGATTGGTTTCATCATGAATAATTGGTGTTGATTGCCATTTGAGAAAAGGGATTAGCATATTTTGTGAAAATAAATGCAATTGATCAATATGACGTTATGAAAATGTTATTTCTCTATCAACAAAAATAACATACACATGAACGCACACACTGGTGGCTAGGGAAACTGGAAACCATAAAGTTCATTTTTATAAAAAAACAAGATCACAAACCCTTCACCCCTATCCTTCAACCGCCTTTTAATGCCTATAAAAGTAGACAATAGCATTGTTAGGTTAGAAACAGCCATTATACGAAGGCATTCATTTTTCACGTTGCATTTCTGTTTTTACATCTTGAAAGTGTTATCTTTACTATGCGTCCCAATTTCAACATGGAAATACTTTAATTGCGTAATCTATAATTGGATAAAAAAAAATATGAAGGGAAAATTAACGACGATGAGAAAATTCAAAATGAAATCCCTGTCCTTAGTCCGAATACATTACACCAGTAATGAAGTGTTCAATATCCTACTCAACTCTCACCATCACTATCACAGTCATATTAAGAATTGCTTGGGTTCCGAAGACCATGTAAATGGTTCAGTAAATACTGTGTACAAGAAAATTTTTATGTGCTTTACTTTTTATTTCATTGCTCATATTAAGAGAAGTTAGAACAGAAAGACAATATTGAGATGATAGTAAAGATAACATGTAAAAATAAAAAATCTAAAACAAAATATTATTGGTAAAGAGAAAAGGTAACCGAAATGTATGAAAATGATTAAGCAGAGGGAAAATGAAATTTCAGCCAATCGTTATTCACAACTCACACAAATACATGTTGCTATTCGTTTTTCGACCTCGTCTATAGTTTAAACTCGACCGACGGACCACGGGTGTAATTAATTCGCTATAAACTCAACCATAGTGGTTACCAATTAGATAGACAGGTAAATTATTGGCCATATCTTCATATGAAAAACAGTACATAACAACTTGTAACAATGATACATAACAATACTTTCTAAAAAAAAAAAAAATGAAATGTATTTCAATGCAAAGCACTAAACCAAAAAAAAAATATTTAGTAACTTTGAAAAATACATTTCTCATACCAGACATGTAAATGTAG
>NC_090746.1:25886372-25888872 GCF_036898095.1 Palaemon carinicauda
ACCTAAATATAATATGTCCCCTCTGTTCACTTTCGCCGCTCCTTTTACCATATCTATGTATTTTCACATTTCTTATCGTAAAAATTCTGTTTATGTCGTATATGGTTAGCAAATATGCAAAGAGGAAGAATTGTTTGGTAATATCAGATAAGAATGTGGAAAGAATATTCCAGATTAATCGTGTATGTGTAGACAAAGACTAAATGAGCCGTATGTGAAGAACTGAAATTCATCACAACCAATAAGATATCAAAAGTCGACTACAAATGATTTGGGCTACTCGAGTTGCTTCTTTACTTTAAATGTTGCCCTCATTCAACTCTAGCAATAATAACTTCCACTAATTACGGGATTCTAGATGTTTTGCTAGAGAAGTTTGGCTACCAAATTTCTTGATTTTTTAATGAAACGTTTATTCGTGATAGCTCCAACTGTTTTACCTTAATAAGATTAAGTGAACGTATGAAAATCTTTTTCTTTTAAATCGTGATTTGTAATTTTTATTAATTAGATCATAGTCTCATTGAATTGGGTTTTGCATGCGTTTTGTTATACCGGTTATTTCAATATTCAGCTTTCCCCTTACTACTCTGAATTAGATCGGTAACCATGCTGTGTAACCAGTGTTTGCATTGTAGGTAACTTACACTTTCTGTAGACGAGTTAGAAACACGTGAAGCCAGTCTACTAATCCATTTTCTGCCAAATGAATTAGAGATCTCATTACGTTGTATAAACAGTGACTAAAAAGATGCGAGACATTTCTCAGCTGTTAAGATGGTGCTAATGCGGAAAGTTAATCAATTTCTACCAATCAAACACTTCATATCTCCGCAGAAGTTTCCCCAACTCCGCGCAAGAGTAATTCAAACATTTGCGAGCTAAATAAAACGACTAGAATCGACTCAGACAAGAAATATTCCTTGTAAGAACTATAGGTGTCAAGACTCGATTTATTCGAGTTTCCATTCAATTTAAATATGGAAACTTTGTTTTTCATAATATCAAAATTTTCTCCCCTTCTTGAAGAGTAAATACAAAAGCTGCACATATATTTGTAAAGTCGCCGAAAAGATTCCTAGCGAAATAAGGCCCACCCCTGATGACATCATAGACAATCCCATTGTCTCCTACATTAGCAGCGGTCACAATACATCCCCTTACAAATTACAAACTATACTAACTTATAATAACTTTAAGGGAATGTGTTGTGACCGCCGTTAACGCAGGAGACATGATTAGCTATGACGTCATCGAAGAGAGAGGGTTATTTCGCAAGGCATCTCTGCGGCGACTATAGCGAACATCTTAGTTGATTTAAATTTAATGGAAACTAGTACTAGAACATTCTTGACTTGTTTTTTTTTTTTAAATATATAATGGACACAGACACTTATAAAGAAGAATTCAATAAAAAAGGACGAAATTGATAGTAATGATGACACTAAAATATATCACTTGTTACTTTGGTCTCGTAGAAAATACATTTGAGAGCCAGACCTAAAGATGGATTCAGTCAAGCATTTTCAGGACCAATTATTAGATAAAGTCTCCAATTCTGTCATTCCGTCAGTGCACCCCACGCAGTGCAATTTAAGCAATAATTAAGACTGCAGAGTCAATTCTGCTCTTAGCAACACTTACTTATTGAGCTTCTGCTTTACCTCCGTCCCTCTTCCTTCCATTTTGCTGACATGCTGTTTACCTCCTAACTTTCACTATGTAGAGCAAGTTGGTTTTTCCCAGGTTGCCCCTAAGCTGTCACCTTCTAGACTTCAGCGACAAGCCACGTGACCCAAATTCACATATGAAAATATTCTCTCTCTCTCTCTCTCTCTCTCTCTCTCTCTCTCTCTCTCTCTCTCTCTCTCTCAATACAGCACAGTCTAAACTGAGTATGGTGTCTTTACTTATGGTAGTTTCTGTCTGCAACATTTAATAACAGACTTTTAAGTGTAAAACAATGAAAATCAAAGGTGGATAAGTTAATGTACATACGTCGCAGTTCAAAAGGTCATATTATCGTTCCCGGAACTGTAGGATGCAGTTGTCTTACATAATTTTACATTTCCAAAGAATAGGTAATTCTAAATAAACATATTTGTAGTTTAAATTTTCACGGATAAAGGAATGCTTTTAAACAAAGGCTAAAAACGTAAAGTAAATGCCCAGGAAGTAGGGCGGATATTGCCGAGCTATGACCTCGTCTTCCTGATCCATGGGTTTTGTGGGAAGCAGTTCGAGCCGCTTACATTATTGCTGGGTATATTATGACCCAAACACACATGTACTGAATCTGTTTCCATGTCAACCGGTACACCAGGGAGAGGGGACGCAGAGTGAGAACCAGTATAGTGCGGTTACATCACCTGCCACTGCTATCCTTAGGCGAGAGAAGCCCTCAGCAATGTAGGGGAAATAAGAACACCCAGACTAAGTGGGTCGAAGGCAGTTAAGTGCGAGTCCTACTCGTGAGTGGGCAATCCTCACTAGGCCCACC
>NC_090746.1:25898872-25916372 GCF_036898095.1 Palaemon carinicauda
AAAAATTAACTAAAATCTTAGAATCGTGTTGAAAATCCTTAACAACCATATAGGCAATATAATTTTGCGATGCATTACCTTGCACTCTGAAATTTTCTAGCAAAGCACATTTTTATACAGCTACGCATCATTGAAAACCTATGGTTTTGTTTTATCAAATGAGTCAGGATTCCTTTACTCTTCTTTTTGGACGACAACTAACCTTGCCAAAATGACAATGTGACTACATATCCTACAATCTTCCATTTGGTAATGTTGCAAGTTAAACAAGATAGACAAAAACTTAAGCACACAATACCATTTCCAATCTTATCAGTGTTTATGTCAAACACCTTGAAGATGACTTGTCATCCCACGTTACTCAGTATCACGAACGTTGAACTCGAACCACCTTAGTAATTCGCTTATGTATTTCATATAAAGAGAATTTTTTTGGGAAAACTTAGGTAACAGTGGATAAAATCATGAAAATCAAAAAAATACTCCCCTTTCAATCAACTGATTTTGACTATAATAGGTACCTGTTCACCACATAGCACAAAGTAAGTCATTTGTTCAGCGTTTTACAATCTGTCATTTATTGGAATAAACCTCCACATCTCGAATCCAAAAAGGTATTACATCGATTCCTCAAGTAGTAATGATATCTTGCAAGAGTGAGACACACTATGAAATAATGCATGCCACATAAATGTAACTAAAAATGTCCACAACTAGACGACCCATCAAGAACCTAGGAACCTCTTCATCAGAGAACAACTTGACAACCCATCAGGAACCTATAAGCATCTTCATCAATAAACAATTAGACAGCCCATCATAATCCTATGAGCATCTTAATCAATGAATAACGAGACATCCCAGCAGAAACCAATGAGTATCTTGATCAATGCACGACTAGACACCATATCAGGAACCTATGAGCTTCTTGATCAAAGAACAACTAGACAACACACCAGGAACCTATGAGCATCTTGATCAAAGTACAACTAGATGACCCATCAAGAACCTATGAGGATCTGGATCAAAGAACAACTAGACAACACTTCAGGAACCTATGACCATTTTGTAAAAAGAACAACTAAACGACCCATCAGGAGCATATGAGCATCTTGATCAAAGAACAACTATAGTAAGTGCCCCATCAGGAACCTAGGAGCTTCTTGATCAAAAACAACTAGACGCCCCATCTAGAACTATGAATATCTTTATCAAAGAACAACTCGACCATCCATCATAAACCTATGAGCATCTTGATAAAAGAACAACTAGACACCCTATCAGGAACTATCAGCATCTTGATCAAAGAACAACTAGACGATGCATCAAAACCAATGAGTATCTTGATAAAAGAGCAACTAGAGAACTCATCAGGAACCCATGACCATCTTGATCAAACACCAACTAGACAACCCATCAGGAATCTTTGACCACCTTGATCAAAGAATAATTAAATGCCCTCTCAGGAGCCTAAGAGCATCTTAATCAAAGAACAACTAGATGACCCATCAGGAATCTTTGAGCATCTTGATCAAAGAACAATTATATGCCTCATCAAGAACATTTGAGCATCTTAAACAAAGGACAACTAGACGACCCATCAGGGACCTATAAGCATCTTGATCAAAGAACAACTAGACGACCCATCAAGAACTATGAATATCTTGATCAAAGAACAACTCGACAATACATCATGAACCTATAAGCATCTTGATCAAAGAACAACTAGACACCCTATCAGGAACTATCAGCATCTTGATCAAAGAACAACTAGACGCCCCATCAAAAACAATGAGTATCTTGATCAAAGAACAACTAGAGAACTCACCAGGAACCTATGAGCATCTTGATCAAAGACCAACTAGATGTCCCATCAAGAACTATGAATATCTTGATCAAAGAACAACTCGACAATCCATCATGAACCTATAAGCATCTTGATCAAAGAACAACTAGTCACCCTATCAGGAACTATCAGCATCTTGATCAAAGAACAACTAGATGCCCCATCAAAAACAATGAGTATCTTGATCAAAGAACAACTACAAAACTCATCAGGAACCTATGACCATCTTGATCAAAAAACAACGTGACAACCCATCAGGAACCCATGAGCATCTTGATCAAAGAAAAACTAAACGACTCATGAGGAGCCTATGAGCATCTTGATCAAAGAACAAATATAGTAGATGCCCCATCAGGAACCTAGAATCTTCTTGATCAAAGAAAACTAGATACCCCATCAGGAATCTACAGGCATCTTCATCACAGAACTAGACGACCCATCAGGAACCTTTGACCATCTTGATAAAATAACACCAAGGAGACCCATCAGGAACCTTTGAGTATCTTGATCAAATAACACCGAGAGACCCATCAGGAACCTATGAGCATCTTGAGAAAAGAACAATGAGACGACCCACCCAGAACCTACGAGTTTGTTGATCAAAGAAAGAGTACACGACTCATCAGGAACCAATGAGCATCTTGATCAAAGAATTACTAGATGATCAATCAGGAACCTATGAGCATCTTATTCAAACGAAAACTAGACAATATATCTAAATTTAGAACCTATGAACATCTTGATCAAAGAAAAACTAGATGCCCCATCACTAACCTATGGGCATCTTTATAAATAAAATCAATTAAGACAACATAAGGAACCTATGAGGATCTTGATTAAAAAACAACTAAATGCCCCATCAAGAACTATGAGTATCTTGATCAAAGAACAACTAGAGAACTCACCAGGAACCTATGAGCATCTTGATCAAAGACCAACTGGAGGATCCATCAGGAACCTATGAGCATCTTGATCAAATAACAACTAGACGACACATCAGGAACCTTTCAGCAACTTGATCTAAGAACAATTAAATGACCTATCAAGAATTTATGAGCAGATTGATCAAAGAAAAACTAGACGCTCCATCAGGAATTATGCAATTCTTGATCCAAGAGTAACTGGATGACCCATTAGGAACCTATGAGCATTTTCATCAAAGAAAAACTAGATAACCTATCTGGAACCTATTAGCATTTTGATCAAAGAGAAAACTTGACAACCCATCAGGTACTATGAATATCTTGATCAAAGAACAACTCGGCAACCCATCATGAACCTATAAGAATCTTGATCAAAGAACAACTAGACACCCTATAAGGAACTATGAGCATCTTGATCAAAGAACAACTAGTCGACCCATCAAGAACTATGAGCATCTTGATTAAAGAACAACTTGACACCCCGCCCCGTCAGGGCCAATGAGCTTCTTGATAAAAAAAAACAAATAAATGACCCATCTGGAACTGATGGCCTTCTTGATGAAAGAACAACTAGACGACCCATCGGGAACCTATGAGCATCTTGATCAAAGAACAACTAGACGACTTATCAGAAATTATGAGCATCTTGATAAAAAAGCAACTAGATGACCCATCAGGAACCTATGAAGATCTTGATCAAAGAACAACTAGACACCCCATCAAGAACTATAAATATCTTGATTAAAGAACAACTCGGCAACCCATCATGAACCTGTAAGCATCTTGATCAAAGAACAACTAGACACCCTATCAAGAACTATATGAGTATCTTGACCAAAGAACAACTAGACGACCCATCAAGAACTATGAGCATCTTAATCAAAGACCAACTAGATGACCCATCAGGAACCTTTGAGCAACTTGATCTAAGAACAACTGGATACCCCAACAGGAACTTAAGAGCATAATGATCAAAGAACAACTAAACGCACCATCGGGGACCTATGAGTTTCTTGATCAAAGAACATCTAGGGGCCCAACCTGGAACCATAGGACACCTTGATCAAAGAACAACTAAACGACCCATCAGGAATCTATGAGCACCTTGGTCAAAGAACATCTAGACGACCCATCAGGAACCTATGGCACCTTGATCATAGAACAACTAAACGACCCATCAAGAACCTAAGAAAATCTTGATGAAAGAACGACTAGACGACCCATCAGGAACCTATGAACATCTTGATAAAAGAACAACTAGACGACCTATCAGGAACTATGAGCATCTTGATCAAAGATCAACTAGACGACCCATCAGGAACCTATGAGCATCTTGATAAAAGAGCAACTAGACGACCCATCAAGAACCAATGAACATCTTGATCAAAGAACCACTAGACGAATTATCAGCTATGAGCATCTTAGTCAAAGAACAACTAGACAACCCATCGGTACCCTATGAGGATCTTGATCAAAGAACAGCAAGACGACCCATCAGGAACCCCTAAGCATCTTTACCAAAGGACAGCTAGACGCCACATCAGGATCTAAGAGCATCTTGATCAAAGAACAACTAGACAGCTCATCTGGAACCTATGAGAATGACTAGACGACTCCTCAGGGACTTATGAGCATCTTGATCAAAGAACAACTAGACGACCCATCAGGAACCTAAGAGCATCTTGATCAAAGAACAACTAGACAGCTCATCTGGAACCTATGAGAACGACTAGACGACTCCTCAGGGACTTATGAGCATCTTGATCAAAGAACAACTAGACGACCCATTAGGAACTGATGGCATCTTGATGAAAGAACAACTAGACGACCCATCAGGAACCTATGAATAACTTGATCAAATAACAATTAGACGACTTATCAGGAACTATGAGCATCTTGATCAAAGAACAACTAGACGACCCATCAGGAACTGATGGCATCTTGATGAAAGAACAACTAGACGACCCATCAGGAACCTAAGAGCATCTTGATCAAATAACAATTAGACGACTTATCAGGAACTATGAGCATCTTGATCAAAGAACAACTAGACAACCCATCGGGACCCTATGAGGATCTTGATCAAAGAACAAGACGACCCATCAGGAACCTATGAACATCTTTATCAAAGAACAACTAGCAACTGCCCTGCTCATGATGTTCCATAATAAAATAAAAAGTTCCACTTTTGCAACAGTTCTCAAGTGGCAATGAATGTGGCACTCAATGTTACCTGTCCACGACAATTCCTACAAACCGAGAGGGATCTCAATATCTGATACAAACGTCTATTTAGTTTTTAAAATTTAGTCATGATAAAAATATTTCTTGATCTTATTCCAACTACGGTATAAGCATAAAATAAGTTCGTACAATATAAAGGGAAAATATCTTGGTATCTCTATCCCGCCCATCATGCATATATTTAATGCATACACACACACACACACACACACACACACATGTATATATATATATATATATATATATATATATATATATATATATATAGTATATATATAGTGTAATATACAACGGTTTATAGGCATAAATTATAAATAGATAGTTGGACCCTTTCAGGTGAATTTACTTTAATTTATACATACACATATTATGCTTCTTTCAAAACGAACGGTGAGTATTACTCTATGTCCCCTCCAGGCAAATGAATGGGCATACATTTTTGGCAGCGGAAATGGATTCTTAGAATTCCAATATCCAATATTCATTACTCAACCAAAAGGTTTCAATTTCGGTGATGTTGGCACTTTTCAGGGAGAACTGAACCATTTTAGAGGTTATTTGGGTTTTGGGCAAGAAATGCGACTCTTACGGTCACTTTAAATGCAAAAAGTTTTTACCCATTACTACTGACGATGATATTTGGAGTCAGAAGTAAAAGGCTGCTATTTACAATTCATATTTTTGTTTGCAGGACAAAAATTTCATCAATATAAGGAAATGGAGCGTTTTAGGAGAAGAGTACAAAACTCAGACTCATGTTGTTCTAAAGTGTGAATTGGGACCATTTTTCTTCGAAAGCTGAGGATAAAGAAATGTAAAATTTGATGGAGATCCAAATAAGCAATGACTGTCTGCAAAAACATTAACTTTCATTCAGAGGGGAATATATTGAGATCTGATACATTAATTAGAGAAACAGTCCCAACGCCTCTTTTATAACTTCTACCGGAAAAATGTAGGCTACACCGTTTTTATATGCTTCCTTAAGATCTTGTGGACAATCTTTATTAATGGCTCTGCATAATAAACACAAAACAAATATAAGAGCTAAACAACATATATTTAATGTTATCACAAATGTCAGGATTTCATTCCCCTTGTCGAGTTCTTAATCAAAAGGGGCGATGAAGCCTTGAACTGTTAGTGTAATCGTTTATAATTAGCAAGTTCGATAAAAAAAAATCAGTAATGCTTATGTATTCCAGTGTTTGTTGTAAATACTTCAATATTTATATTATAGATAATAGATGAACAAGAATAATATCAGAAGGAGTACCTAGAGATTCCAAACAAAACAGGGGAAAATAGCGAGGACGATGGATTGACGAACTAAGAAAATTGGCGGGTATAGATTGGCATAGGACCATAAACAGACACGTGTGGAAGGACATGCCTATGTCATTGTTTTGCAGTGGACTAGCAACGGCTGATTATGATGACGATGATGATATATATATATATATATATATATATATATATATATATATATATATATATATATATATATATATATATACTGTATATATATACATACATACATACATATACTTATATATACATATATATAAACACACACATATATATATATATATATATATATATATATATATATATATATATATATATATATATATATCTGTATATATATACATATATGGGTGTGTTCCTTCCAAAGTACTTCAAGGTAAACGCATAACGTTTTACACATATTTTCCTTTATGTAGACAAATCCTACACCAAATCAAATAACTCGTTATGATCACTTCAAAGTTCATTAAAATGTGCTAGATAATACTCCATCAAAAATTTAAATGGATGGTTCACCGTCATCAAATTACGAGGGAACTCTTGTGACAGAAAGAAAAGATACGAATTGGCAATATTGGCTTGCTTAGAAAAGGCCCAGAGGAACGTATGGTGGCATTTTCTAATATCTCTTATATGACGTCGTTAGATAATTAGGTCTAAGCAAGGATTTCACTATTTTTAAAGTAGATTTTTTTCAGTTATCGTTTTTCATAAGTCTGAGGACTGCATTAACGTGTAATGACTTAAGATACAGAAATAAGAATAATAATAATAATAATAATAATAATAATAATAATAATAATAATAATTGAGTTTGATAAAATACTTAAATGTATCAGTAATTCAATTCCCTAACCCTATGAAAGTAATTTAGTAAATATAATCGAAAAGCAGTTATATCCTGTTTGTGGCTTTCAAGGATTATGTGACCTAATATTGTTTGGATATTTTAGCCCAGCTGGCCGCTGCTTTGCAACCTCCTATATCTTGATTGAGATTGCTAAAATATAATATTTTGTATCATTTCACAATCAGTATATACATATTGTTACATATACTTTAGAAAATTACAAAGAATATACTTAAATCTGGGAAGACTTTAAATCCTGGGAATTAATCGCATTACAAGAAACTACCTTCCCCTATAGATATTTTGAGAGAGAGAGAGAGAGAGAGAGAGAGAGAGAGAGAGAGAGAGAGAGAGAGAGAGAGAGAGAGAGAATTACCATCTTTAGCGAGTAGCAGCAATCTGTTTATGATAATATATCAATAATACTAAATGATACTGCAAGGTTTGAGTGTCCACCTCATGTACAGTCTTTTATGCTATTCTTTCATTCTTTTTGTATTTCTAAATTACTCTAATGCAGTAATTGACTTTCACAACTGTTCTCGTCTCTGTTACTTTTACATAATTAAATACTTACTTTATTGTTTTGAAAAATTCAAACTTATCAAAAACATGTAGTGTCATTTATTAAAAGACAATTCCTTAACTTGCTTAGATATTCAGTCAATAGATTTTCCAGACATACCCTGTTATTCTATAATGAAATGTCATTTTTTTTCTGCCATTGTGGTAATAACATTTAACGTGAATTCGGTGAAAATTAGATAATTTTCCGTTAAATAGTAGTGATAGTAGTAGTAGTTGTTGTTGCTGTTTTCGTTGTAATGTTTCTCCTTATATTATTATTATTATTATTATTATCATCATCATCATTATTATTATTATTAAAGAATTCGAAGCGGGCATTAACAAACAAAGAAAGCTTCCTCCCAGAAGTGAAGAAGTATGGCCATATTTGAGAAAATCCGTAGGCGAATTTTCTGACTCATATTTCTTTCCTGATTCACAACTGCAGGACATTATAGAGCACACAGGACTCGCCATGCTATACTATTTCCGTGACCATCGTCCTATACAAACAAATCCAAACTAAAACCGTCTTATATATTTCCTATGGCCTAACCCAATCGGGGAAAAAATAGGAAAAAAAAAAATAAACGAAAAAGGGGAAGAACCGGCTTGGTCTGAATCCCCTAGTAAGCCATCACCCAAATTTTGTCAGCTGTCAGAATAAGAGTCAATTATTATCATTATTATTATTATTATTATTATTATTAAATGCTAAGCTACAACCCTAGTTGGAAAAGCAGGATGCTATAAGCCCAGGGGCCCCAACAAGGAAAATAGCCGCGTGAGGAAAGGAAACAAGGAAAAATAAAATATTTTAAGAATAGTAACAACATTAGAATAAATATTTCCTATATAAACTATAAAAACTTTAACAAAACAAGAGGAAGTGAAACTAGATAGAACAGTGTGCCCGAGTGTACCCTCAAGCAAGAGAACTCTAACCCAAGACAGTGGAAGACCATGGTACAGAGACTATCCAAGACTAGAGAACAATGGTTTGATTTTGGAGTGTCCTTCTCCTAGAAGAGCTGCTTACCATAGCTAAAGAGTCTCTTCCCTTACCAAGAGGAAAGTAGCCATTGAACAATTACATTGCAGTAGTTAACCCCTTGGGTGAAGAAGAATTGTTTGGTAATCTCAGTGTTGTCGGGTTTATGAGGACAGAGGAGAATCTGTAAAGAATAGGCCAGACTATTCAGTGTCTGTGTAGGCAAAGGGAAAGAACCGTAACCAGAGAGAAGGATCCAATGTAGCACTGTCTGGCCAGTCAAAGGACCCCATAACTCTCTAGCGGTAGTAGCACAACGGGCGACTGGTGCCATGAGCCAGTTTAATCTATAACAACAACACAATTCTGAATCTTAAAGTAAGAAATTTCACAATGCAACGAAAAACAAACATACGGAGAGAGTTCGTAAACTAGGTATTTAAAAAAAAAACAGGTACCAAAAAGATTAAATCAAGAAAACCCTGTTTTTGGGGTGGGACTAAAGTGCCTATAAAAAAGATATCGTAGTAACCTGACAACGAAAAGAAAAAGAGCTTCGATAAGACCTTGGACGCTAATGAAACATTATTCTAAATTAGTCCTGCGCCGTACAGGTCAAAGTTATAAGGGGAAGGAAAAATATTGTAGCAAGAAGTTTTCACACCTTGACAATAAAAGGAAAGAGGTCACTCTAAAGTATAATTAACAATTCACAGAGTTTTAAAACCTTAAGTTAATTCTATTCCTCTTTTATGTTTTTATGTTGACCAGGCTGACATGAGTCTTTTTATAGTTTATATATGACATATCTGTTTTTGACGTTAATAGTTTATATAGGACATATCTGTTTTGACGTTGTCACTGTTTTCAGAATGATTTATTGTTAATTTATTCTCATCTTTTATTTATTTCCTTATTTCGTTTCCTCACTGGGCTATTTTTCCCTATTGCAGCCCTTGGGCTTATAGCATCTTGCTTTTCCAACTAGGGTTGTAGCTTGGCTGCTAATAATAATAATAATAATAATAATAATAATAATAATAATAATAATAATAATAATATGGGGCGTTTTCTTCTAATACACATCCTTAAGCTGCCATTCGCCTTTTAAGATACATCACTTAGCAATCCTTTTATTCAAATATTTTTTGTTTATTCTATTCATCCATATCTCTTCAACAGTTACTCTATCAAAATAATGAGATCAAGATATCCAATCTTTAAAACCTCATCTACATACCACACCTCATAGAAATATCCATTCGCAATCATTCTAAATGCACGACATTATCCAATAATAATTGTATTTTTCCTAAAGTAATTCCAGCATCCATCCGCAATCAGCATCCTGTTTCCACGCACATCCTCTTGTATATCAGTTTCCTAGTCTCTTCATTCCGCAATCATTGGTCCCACTCAGTTTGATACCATTTGCAAATACCAGTCGTTGGAAAGCTAATCGCATCTTTTTTTTTTTTTTTTTCGTTTAACATCTTCGCATATCGCTTGCCTTCCGGATATACAAACGTCAGTTTCATCATTTTTTTATTGAATGCCCGACTCTTTCTTTAATTTCTTTCAAGCATGGGCTATGCAAGGACGTTAGGCTTTACAAGGGTTTCTAAAACAATAATGAAGAAGGACTATTTTTAATTTTCTAATCAAAAGTCCTTATAAACCTAGAAATCTTCACCAAATGAAAAAAAAAAATAGATGAAAGTGAATCATTTAGATCCTGATTCGTTCTATTCTATTCCTAATGCTTATATAGTCTACATAGCAATAACACTTAAAATGTAAAGTTGTTTTGTCTGCTTTGACGTGCGCTCTCTCTCTCTCTCTCTCTCTCTCTCTCTCTCTCTCTCTCTCTCTCTCTCTCTCTCTCTCTCTCTCGGCAATTCACATCTACACTCCACCAAAATAGAAACATTACAACAGTAATAAATTCCCTTGCATCTATGAGTAGTGGAAAGATGTGATTCTATTATTCTCTACATGAAATAGGAAATACACAGAATAAAGGTGGTATAAAAAAACAGTATAAACGCTATAACATTCTATGTCATCTTCAGTCGGAAAATATACTTGGAAGTACAAAAATATACGATAAACTTAGATTTTATTGGAGTTGGATATGTAATTCAAAACCTTGACGTGAACAGACAAGAAATAGAAGGAGAAAATAGTCCGTATGACACCAGCTTTACTTTTATAGTGCAAATCATTTACCAAAGAAAACGAGTATCTTTAAGGTCACTCTTAGCTATTCTGGCCCTACAATGACGTTTTTACTCGCTATAACAAAAACGTAACCACTTTTCCCTAGAAAACGGAGGTTTATAACAGCTGTAAAACTGTATGTCTAGAGATATTTTACACATGATCGGCCTTTAATACATGACACAAAGATTATATACTGTATATATTTCGATATCTGTGTTTTTCCTCTAAAAAATCTCAATTCATTTAATTTCATTCTTGATATATTTATTGCAATTTTTGTCTCTTGAATTTCATTGATTTAACGTAATTTCTATTGAGTTACGTTTTATGTTCACGTTTTTTGCTCGGATCAGGATCCAGAGAAGAACGGGTCTACTAACAAGGTTACCATTGGCCTTGTTGGTGACCGGGTAACCAAAATAAGACTTTTTCTGAGCAGGTGGTCACGGGAGCCTATTTCCACAAGAGATTGCCTCGCCCGGTAGCGGGCATTAATGCGTTCATTTTTGTTTTTATTTTTATCCATATCCTTTATTAAAACTAATCCCTTATTCAAAACTTTTACAGCCTTCACTTTAATGCTATGTTGGACCCACAAGGACCCTGAGTCATAGAACATGAAACTATCCAGTAATGGGAATGAAAACAAAACCATTTTCCTCTAGTGTTGTTTGGATTCATTTAACAAAACATGGGCAAATAATTTTTCGATAACATCAAATTCATAAAATTCCAATTCGTAAATCAGCGACTTGATTCACTCTTTAACTTCACGTAAATTTTCTCTCATAATAGACACCTGAGACATGAAAGCATAAAAGAAGGCATATAGTCCGCTTCTGTTGATAGTGCTCAGCCAAGAACCTTTTGATTTTATACATTTTGATGCCCTAGCCCCTAAATTAGGACATTTTAATAAAATATTCTTGACCACCTATCCAACAACGTAACGAAGAGACTAAGAAATAGACTTTTAAAGTCTGACTTGCCTCTTTCTCAGTCAGATTCTTTTTTTCTCACAAATCATCCATTTTACCTTCTTTTTCAATCTCCAGGTTATTAATTATAATTTTCAACAAAATGCTAGTCAAGCACATTTCTACTGACAGTTCTTGCTCAGTGTTCCGTTTTGCACAAGAAAATGATAACTGTCCGTTTAATACATTAAATTCTTCTTGTTTACACTCCGTTGGACCTTTTTCACTTAACCGTGTAATTGTTTTCCCCAACAAATAATTTCTTAAGCAAAATTTAGAACTTACCAAATTTGGATTGTCATGTGGACCATTCATGTGGCGCATGCAACCAAGAAAGTGTCCCGAGAGATATTGATTTAATCACCTTGAACCCATTAATTTACCACTATATAATTTATCAAGCAACTCATAAAGGTCTATAAGCGACTGCAATGAAAGAATTAATCGTTTTTTAAATTTATACGGGCAATTAAATCTTGAGTTTGCAACTAGCATGGTTTTCCTGGTATCGACCATTTTCTGTCACTTTGTCAGCAAACAATAAACAAAAATGCATAACATTAAACAATTTACCGACAAGATGAATGAAATTAGCAGTTTCACACTCTGCTTATCTTGTTTTAATAGGTTAAAATTACTTATCTAACTTTTAAGAGTCTATATACTGTCTTCCTCTGACTATACATATCACGAATGGCAGAACCAGAAACAAAACTGTTATTCTGCAACTTGAACCCCAAATTGTCGTCGGCCATATTATCCTTGCAAAAATGCACAGAGCAAATCACAGCCTGATCTGGGTTAAATTCATCAGACCGTCGACATGCCTGTTTCTAGAAAACGAAACGAAAGAAACGTATGTCTACACAAAAACTTAACTTTTCCTTTCATGTTAAAGCAGCCAAAAACGTCGCAGTTGTTCAGCATTGTGATGAAAATATTTAAACAAATTATTTAAGTAGGTAAAGTCTTTTCACAGTGTCGTTTACCACAAGAAATGTTTGCGAATGAGACACTGTACAAGACACCTGGTATTTATATGCTTGAATAAAAAGCATATCATAGATCAATATCGAGCAAAAAAGTCACTAGAAAAAAAAGAAAAAAAAAACACCGAGGGACATATTTTGAGTTACCTTTTAAGCCAAATCTTTATCCTGGATTGCTCCATGCGAGCCAGATCGAGGTTTAGGCGCTCATGATCCTACCCGCTCAGATTTTGACCTCAGCGTTAGCCGACCCGTTTTTCTCTGGATCCTGGTTCGGATGTTGAGAAATGTTCTTCGTGAAAGCTCAGTATAAATAGTCCAAAATGTCGAAGAATCTACTTTTGTTCGCCTTTCTACTATATCTCAAGCTTTCTAGAAGTGAAAATGCAGTTCTATATATTACCAGCTCCTCCTATGCCTATAGACGCAAAGGGTCTCGGTTAGATTTCGCCAGGCGTCTCTATGTTGAGCTTTTAATTCAATACTTCTCCACTCGTCATCTCCCACTTCACGCTTCATAGTGCTCAGTCATGTAGGTCTCGGTCTTCCAACTCTTCTGGTGCCTTGTGGAGCCCAGTTAAACGTTTCATGAACTAATCTTTCTAGGGGAGGGCAAAAAGTATTCCCAAACCATCCCCATCTACCCATCACCATGATCTCATTCACATATGGTACTCAAGTAATCCTTGTCCTGCAATTTAACATCCAATATTCTTCTGAAGGGCTTTGTTCTTAAATCTACTAAATCTGTTGGAGATTGTTTCATTGACATACCATGACTCATGTCCATACGGTAACAAAGATCTCACTAAACTGATATATAGTCTGATGACCCTGTATTAGATATCATAGTTCTTAAATACTTAAATTATTGTACCTCATTAATCATTTCTCCTTATAATGATATTTCATCTTCCATTGCATATTCCATTCTCATCATCTGTCTTTCTTCTATTTATCTTGAGCCCAACCTCCTGAGATATTTCATGCCTTCTGGTAAGCAACCACTGCAAATCCTGTAGTGTTTTGCTAATAAGGACAGCATCATCGGCATACTCTAGGTCGGCTAATTACCAATCTACACCACTCCTTCACCATCTCCAACTGTTCTACGCATTACAAAATCCATGAGGAGGATAAACAACATAGGTGACAACACATTCCCTTGGAGTATTCTGCTGGTCACTGGAAATTCATTTGATAGGACTCCACTAACATTAACTTTGCACTTACTATAATCATGAACAGACTTAATGAAATTTACATGTTTAAGAGGAATTTCATAATAACACAGGATATATCCTACGCCTTGCTGTACAACATGTCTCAAAATGAATATTTGGTCAATACAACTTCTACCTATTCGAAATCCTGCTTGTTCATCTCTCAACTTTTCATCAATCTTTTTCTCTAGTCTCTTTATAATAAGCATGCTATATATTTTTATGAAAACAAACGTGATTGTGATGCCTCTGTAATTATTGCAATTAGTCAGGTCTCCTTTTTTGCCATTTTCACCAACATTCCTAACTACCATTAATCATGATTTGCCTATTCGTGCCACTTTCTACAAAATAATCTTGTAAGTATTCTGGGGGTCACTTCATTTTCAGCCAATATCACCTTAGCAGTTATTCCTTCGTAGCCAGGGATGAGTTTTTTCATGATAGCTTCGACTTCAAACACACTGAATTCATTCATGGGCACAGCAAGGTCTTCATCAGCTTCAGGAATATCAATCAAATCATTCTCTCCGTATCTCCTATTCATGACCTCACTAAAGTGTTCCATACAACATTACCTTTCTTCATATTCTGTTCTTATAAAAGATCCACCTCTCTCTTTGATGAGTATATGCTTCTTCTTTGCCCCCATAGAAATTTCATTAATAACTTTATAAGCGAATCTTACACTATAGCCACTCCCTAAATTCATAGCTTTGTCAGCCTCATCTCCTTTCCTGTTTAAATATTCTCTCCAGTCATTCCTAGCTTTTCTTTTGACCTCACTTTCGATACTGGAATACTTAGCATGTTCTACCTTGTAATTTTAATTTCTTGCTCGAAAACGCTCAACAATCAATTTCTATCTTTTTTATAGTATCCCAAGTATCATATGACATCCATGGCTTTCTCCTTGTACTGCATGTCCCAAAACTACACTACCAACTGACTGATATATGTTCTTAATATCACACCATACTTCATTATTTGTCTGCTCTTCATCTCTCAAAGTCTCTAATACTGCAAACTGATTCCTACATTCTGTGCCCGTTTTCCAGAAACTTGGTTGTATCAAACTTAGGTATTCTATCTACATTTCTGTTGGGTGTTTTCAGTTTAAATTTCAGTGTGGTAATGAGGAGCTAGTGATCACTACCAATATCTGCACCTCTATAGCTTCCTACATTTCTCTGAGTCCTCCTTCTCTCTTTATCAATGGCTATGTGATCTATTTGATTTTTGTAATTACCACATGGTTTAGTCCATGTATATTTGTGGATGACCTTGTGCTGGAAAAGAGCACCTCCAATGAAAAGATTGTTTGTTGAACAGAAACTTATGAAATGTGCTCCATTTTCATCTGCAACTTCCCCAAGACCGTCAACACCCATCACATCCCTTAAACCTTGATTAATCCTTCCAACTTTAGTATTGAAGTCACCAATTAAAATTTTCACATCTCACTCTGGGATCTAATCTATTACACTTTGCAGTTGTTCATAGTGTTAATCTTTCCCTTCTTCAGGGGAATCCTTTGTTCGTGCAGAGTAAACTATAATACCCATTTTGCAATGCTTTGACTAAAACTTTACAGGTAACAATCTTCTATTTACAGCTTTCCACACAGTTAATGCCTTTTCTGCTCTTGGTTTCATCATTATTCCTACCCTTTCTCTTCCAATGCTATCTGTCTTATATGAATACATCTATATATATATGTATGTATATATATATATATATATATATATATATATATATATATATATATATATATATATATATATTTCCTTGGTCTAAGGTATACTTACCAATTCACTTACAACGTGTTTCACTTAGGGCCAAGATATCCAAACTATATTTCATAAATTCATTCTCCAGTTGCTGTAATTTCCCAAATACGATTCATGGGTCTAACAAACCAATTACCAATTTTACATTTTTCTTTAGTATTTAGAAACCGGTAGATTCTTAGCACTCCGCTACGCCCGAGACTGGGAGCCATTCTGTCAACTTCTCTTTCCATTGATTGACTAAATCTATTGAGCATTCATTGGCTAGATTCATCAAATGATAGCTAGGTCTTTGTAATGCGCAGTGCCTATCTAACTAAGGCAAGTGACCCCTGCCGATCCTTATCAAATTCAAGTAAGATCATCTGCCAGACATCATGTGTAAAAGCAGAGGAGACAGCTTGTCTAATCATCTTTAACCCAATCCGTCATCCTTCTGCCAGTGACTTCGTGATTTAGGGGGCATTTCCTCCATACCCAAAGTTCTCGTTACACTTCGAGGTTGCTCATCTGGTTATATAACCTCTGGCAAACATGGATCGCTAAGATATATATATATATATATACATTTTATATATATATATATATATATATATATATATATATATATATACATTATATATACATATACATACACACATATATATATATATATATATATATATATATATATATATATATATATATATATATATATACTAATATACGTGATGAGTTCAAAATGACGGCTAAATCAGACTCTGGGCTAAATACTTAGATATAAAACACACAAGCACCCTCTCTCCCCAGGGTATGACCACTCCCACTTCGTCTCTTCCCCCTACCCGAGGGTTATAGCAACAGACGTGTATATAAATATATATATATATATATATATATATATATATATATATATATATATATATGACCAGTTTCATCATCACGCTGGTGATGGTGAGAGATTTTTGCCACTATCCAAGACTAGAGAACAGTGTTCTGCTCCTAAACGAGCTGCTTACCATATCTAAAGATTCTCTTTTACCTATACCAAGTGAAAAATACCCACTGAACAATAATATTACAGTACCATATGAATGAATATGAATAGTTCGGTGTGCTTAGCGTTCCATGTTTACGAGGAAAGAGGCGAACGTGGTAACGAATACTACTAGGCATATATGTAGGCAAAAGAAAAATATGCCGTAATCAGAGTGACCGAATGTTGTACTATCTGACCACTCCAAGGGCCCAATAACTCTTGTGGTAATATCTTAACAGTATAAAGTATGCTTGGACTTTAACAGTTAAAAACTTCCTTTCTCTTTACATAGAACCGTCTGGCAAAAACCATAGTATTCTAGCATCAAAATAGAAGTGGAGGGAAACATTAAAAAAAGACAAATTTAAGTAAAAGGGAGAAGAGAAATAAGTTACGGAGTGAAAGAGAAGCAAAATCCAAGTAGTAATCATTCTTCCACTCATATTCTGATCACAACTTGAGCGATATCGCCGAAAATTAGTGAGGAACAAATAAAAAACCAAAAAAAGGATTGGTCAAGTAACAAAAGGAAAAGATAAAAAGTATAAGTA
>NC_090746.1:25921372-25943872 GCF_036898095.1 Palaemon carinicauda
TCTTGACATTTTCTCCTTCCGGTTTCTCTAGATCCTTCCATTTCTCTGCTATCATAATCCTAGGTCCTTTCCTGAAGGGTTCTCGTACTTCCTTCAGGCGTAAGGGAGCTTCCTTGATGCACTAGCTGGGCTCTTCAGCAGTCTGACATACGTGACATGCACGGCAAAACTGGCTCACGTCCTTATGCATGCCAGGCCAGAAAAAGTGTTTCATTATCTTCTCCGTCGTCTTCCTTTTCCCCTTATGTCCTTTCTCGTGCGCTATCACGATCACCTATCTTGTCAATGATGCGGGAATTAATATCTGCCAATATATCACCCATTCGGCATTTCCAGGGATATTGACGGGTCTATGCTTCCACACAAGCAACCCATCCTTAAGATAATAACAGGTCGGAGACTGCTGTGCCTCTGTCTTGTCCACCACACGGTACAATAACTTGGCTAACGTTGCATCCTTCTGTTGCAATCTTATCAGTCTTTTCCTACTCACTTGTCCTATTTCTAACGTTGAATTTTCTATTTCTTCCAAGTCTATTTCTTCTTTGTCTACTTGTCTGCTCGTTTGTCGTTCCTTTTCGCTCAAGCTTACTCTTGATTTCTCTTCTTGCTTACCATCAATGGAATTCTCTTCTTCAGAAAACAAATCATGTAAGTTCAGTGCTCCTTCGATTTCTTTTTCTTCTTCATCCTCTTATGAGCGCGTCTGTCGTTCCTCTTCGCTCGGGCTTACTTGGGAATTCTCCTCTTGCGCACCATCAAGGGACTCCTCTTTTTCAGAAAACAAATTCTCCAATTAATTTCTTCCGGGTCCATTGTTTCTTTGTCCTCTTGTCCACTCGTCTGTCGTTCCTCTTCACTTGGGCTTGCTCGGGACTTCTCTTGCGTACTACCAAGGGAATCCTCTTTATCAGGAAAACAAATCCTCCAAATTCATTTCCTCCAGGTCCATTGTTTCTTTGTCCTCTTGTCCACTCGTCTGTCGTTCCTCTTTGCTCGGGCTTACTCGGGACTTCTCCTCTTGCGTACTATCAAGGGAACCCTCTTCTTTGGGAAACAAATCTTCTATGTTCACCGCTCCTTCCATTTCTTCTTCTTCTTTGGCAGTGACTTCATTCTTCATACTCCTAGTTCTAACACCACTAGGAACCTAATACGAGTAGTCCTCGCGTTCAGATGTAGGACTCTACCTCAAAGGTTTCTCCGTTACAATGGGGACAAAGCACGAACGGCGCTCCACCAACCTCATTACCCAGCAGAAGGTCTACTCCTTCGACAGTTATTGAATCCTTAACCGCAAAGTCAAATAGGGGTAACCTCCTCACCTCCTATTCCTTTCAAAATAATT
Source organism: Palaemon carinicauda (assembly GCF_036898095.1). NCBI lineage: Eukaryota > Metazoa > Arthropoda > Malacostraca > Decapoda > Palaemonidae > Palaemon > Palaemon carinicauda. The sequence goes on from NC_090746.1 coordinate 25,922,721, forward strand.
GAGTTCCCTATGAGAAACTGTTCCACCATAGGATGTACTCCTGGTACAACCACACTATGATTACAACCTGTGTTGCGCAATATCCCTACCAGGGTTTGCTCACTCCGGTCTATTGCTGCTAACATACCTTCATAAATATATATTTTAAAGGCATCCATGCTGTTTGAGTTCGTCCTGTTCGTCGTGTAAACGGTGGCTGGTTCCTTCCTCTCCGTCCTTTCCCAACTGCTTCTTAGTCTTCGCATTTTGTGAAGTTGAATTATCTTTTATCACATGGCCTCTCTTGCCACTCTTAAAACAGACAATATCAACCTTCTGCTCACCTGTCATAATACTTGAAGGAGGACTATTCAACGTTTGTTGCTGTGGTACTATCGCATTCTGCTTAGGGACAGTACCAGTAGTACTTCCGTTGTAACTGTTTAACTTGTTCCTGTAGTTATTTCCGAACTGGTTTACATAATTTGGCGCATACTTGACACTTGGTCGGACCGACGGTTGAAACTTCGTGCCCAGGGAGGGTTTACGACTGATAATATTGTAATCTTCATTCACTGAAGCGGCTTTATCGAGTTTCTTCACCTCTCTCTCTCTCTCTCTCTCTCTCTCTCTCTCTCTCTCTCTCTCTCTCTCTCTCTCTCTCTCTCTCAAGTACGTTCGAATGTGTTCAGGAATTCTTCGTAAATACTGCTCTAGTATTATCAATTCTTCTAAATCAGCCTTCTCCTTTCCGTTAGCAGCCTCTGTCCATCTCTTAAATAAGCGTAATCCAGGGAAGTCATTTTCTTGTCCTTCCTCAAACTTCGGAATCTTTCATTTTAATATTCAGGGGTCATCTGATACACTTGCAGCACACTCCTCTTCCCTTCTTCATACTCCATCCTCTGGTCCTGAGATAAGGATAAGTAAGCACTGCGGCCCTTCCCATAGAGCACACTCTGCAATAACAAATACCATTAATCTTCTGGCCATTTTATCATCGCTGCGAACGTTTCAAAATGATCGGAGAACTCATCTGGGGATTCTTCTGTAAACCTTGGAATTAACCTCTGGGCTTGTGACACATTAAACATGGGTTCGTGCCAAGCAGGAGTCGTCTCTGTCTCCGTCTGAGCTTTCAGTTGGGCACGGGCGTGCAGAAGTTCTAACTCTCACATATACCTCGCTTCTTCCATCTCTTTTTCTTCTCGCTTTGCTTCCATTTCCTTTGCACATCGTCTTTCTTCTCGCCTTGCTTCCATTAATCTTGCATGTCTTGCAATCTCTAGGGCTTCTCGTTTCTCTTCCGCCATCATCTTCAACTTGATCAAATTCTTCTCTGCAGCAATACGTTGAATCTAAGCTTTTACATCCTTATCTTCTTTTATGCCTTCAGTTTGAGGGTCAACCGGTCCTTTCTTCGGTAAAAAATTTTCCTCAGCTTCTTCCAACAGTTCACGAGCTGCCACAAAATTCTCTTGCGACAACTTTCCCAAGTTTATCAACGCTTCTAAGGCTAGACACTTAATTTAGGCCTTTATCATCCCACTCGTAGCATGACCACCACATACCATTAAGATCGACAACCACTGAGCTTTAGTTACATTAGCTTCTGACAATTCCTGAACACTTGGGTTACTTAAAACTCTTGGACATTAAATTGTGCCATCTCGTAATTTAACAACAATTAATGCCTCTCCAAAAAATAATACATTGACAATAATCAAAACCCTATCAACACTGTACCCAATCAAAAACTCTCAATCAAAACCATGGGCCTGTTATCACCAATATCACTCGCTCGATTCCCGGGTCTGGGCACCAAAATATATTATAATGTATGGATCCCGGGTCCAAGCACCCAAAAATATTATACGATTATGACTCCCGAAGTCTGGGTATTAACAAAATAAACTATACTACGGCTCGTGACTAGGAACCAAACATATAATAGGATATATACTACGACTGGCAAGTTAATTAACTTCTCAAATTCAAAACTACCATGGATATGGTCAGTTGTTGAATACCCACTTCTTAATCTTGGTTGATTAAAGTCTAACTGTCTTTCTATTAGGCCTGATATGATCTTTGTAAATATTTTATATATTACGATTAGTAAACTTATTTGGTTGTAAGTTTTAAGGTATTTTGTGTCTCCCTATTTGTGAATTAGAATGATGATAAAGTTTTTTCCAAGCTGTAGGTACAGAGAATTCGTGTAGACATGTGGTTTAGAGGTCAGCGAGATTTACTACTATTAAATCTTCTCCATCTATTACCAAATCAATTGTTAGGCCATCTTCTCCTGCTGCTTTGCCTCTTTTCATGCCTTTTAATGATTTCTTTACTTCTACTGTTACGTTTGGTACCGGCTCAGGTGCTTTATTATTTCTATAGGTGAAGCTATTTCTTATATCACTATTGTAAAGCATTGTATAGAAATTCTCTGCAATTTTTATCACTCCATCTCTATTGTGGATAATGTTTCCATTTTTATCCTTTATAGCAAACATCTGCTGGCACCCTGTACCCTGCATCAATTAGATGCCCCTTTCTTTCTTTAGTGTTTCCTCAATTTCAATCTGATTGTGTTTACGAATATTTCGGGTGTTTAGTTTGTTTATTCTTTTAGATAGTTCTGCAAATCTAATTCATATCTCTTGGATTTCACCCTTATTTCTAATATTTTCTTTATTATATATTTGGTATTTTCTGATAGTTTTCCTTGATCTTGTTCAGTTCCAGCTAATAAAAAATTACCAGTCACATTCGTCCTACAATTGTTACTGATATTCTTCCTTTAAATTTTGAATTAAAGATGAAACTATGCAGCACAAATTTTATAACACTGGTAGTTTGATACAGCTACACAAAGGTTTATCAAAATTGTGTCAAAATTCATTACGTGAAATCTACCCCTAATCCCTATATTGTACACTCTATTCATCATTTTCTAGGCTTTCCTCTCTTCCTAACACATAGCACTTTTAAATTAACAAAAAATTTCACAAACGTATGACTAAACTATTTCAAAATACTGGGAGCCCTACCTTCACAGAGGCCGATGTTTTTGGTTCTTCTAAGTATCTCCACGTTTCGAATCAACGTACTATTATGGGAACAGTTTTTTGTTCCTACTCAACAAGTATAGTTTGCTTCCAAAAAAAACAAAGTTGTTTAAAAATCCCATTGCTACTTTGGCTTCACAAATCTTTTGTATACCCATTTTACTTTCTTGACTCCCCTAGTTTATGACTCAAATCTCTCTTCTTACCATCATCCTTAATATTTAGTCTCAAATAATGCGCTTATACTAACAAACTACTCCCATTCTTCCACCACATTTGTTAAAATTCGTTGTTTGATCTTCCTGGTTTTCATTTACCCTCCCATCCTTGCTCTTGTGCACACTTTTTCTCAGCTTTTTCCTCTTGGAAATGTTTTCAAGCTTTTCCTAGTTCCTAGAGTTCCTAGAATTTCTCTCCACTGTTCCAGATAAGCACAGCCTCATCCTATGAATAACAATTATTCAACACTCAATTCACGAATCATTTCTTTTCCCATACTTTTGCCCCAAGATCTACTGCCTTCTCTGACCTTTCACATCTCTCCATTTAGAAAGATATTAAAAGCCATGGAGACATAATGTACTCATGCTGATGACATACTTTTACTCCAAATCAGTCACCCTACTTCCATCCCTTTCGTCATGCAAATTTTAATCAGTCTCAGCTTCTTATCTTCTAAACCTTGAATTCTAGATCTATCTATGCCACAAACAGCTTTTCCTCATTGTTTTAATTTTCACATATGGAAGCCTCATACCAAGCACTTGATTCATAAAACAAATAGCTTATGTTAACAAAAATATTTCATCCTTAATTGATCCTTCTATCACGTGTTTAATGTTCTTAATCAAAATACTGTTTTACACTTTTCAAGGTATACTAAGTAACGTTCTACCTTAGTAAGTCTTACATTAGTCTTCGTGACTTTACCTTTGAGTGTGTGTATATATATATATATATAAATATATATATATATATATATATATATATATATATATATATATATATATATATAAACATTCCTCTCACCTCTTCATGGAATCTCTCCAATTTCCAAATATTCCTTGCAAACCTTGGTTAGCCACTCAATCACATGACCACCACAATACTAAAATATGTAATTTGTAATTCCATCAATTCCTGCGTCAAACTCTCCTAAAATGATTCCTTCTTTATCAATCTTTGCCACTTCTAGACCACTTACATTCACAATCATAAAGTTTATTCCAACAACTCTTATTCTCAACCAAATAATCTGAAATAACACATTTATACTTTTTCCCACTTGTTTGTGTCGCTATAAAAATAGTTATAAACTACCATACATTTAACATCTGCAGATGTATAATATAAATGCAGTTAAACATGGTTATTTCTCTTACTGGAAAGAATAACGTTACATGCAAAAAGATCCTTTCTCCTAATTACTTGTCCATTTTGGGGAAATCTTGAAGACACTTCGTTTTAAATCGTTTCCACCGTTAATATCCTTTGCCTGATAGAGTTGAGCCTTTCTAACTTAAATGAAAGAAATGTTTCAACTTTTAGCCTTTTCTAAAGTATGAAACACATTTTATAGTTTGGGATTCTTTTTGAAAATGCTTCCACAGAAATTCAACGAAAATGGACTTTCAAGAACGTGGCACTCCATTTCTCTCTCTCTCTCTCTCTCTCTCTCTCTCTCTCTCTCTCTCTCTCTCTCTCTCTCTCTCTCTCTCTCTCACCTTTAAGTTGAGTAAATATCTAAGTGTTAAAATAAGAAAATCATTTAAATACAGGTACATGTTGAAAGACAGAGGGAAAGATACAGATATTACTATTAAATAAAATCATTTCAAACACCTTCGAACGTTGTTACAACTAACACGTGAGATGCACATTTTATCATAAAAAAAAAAAAAAAAAAAAACGAACATAAATTTATATCTTACATTTTTTATGCAAGTCAAAAAATAAAAAAGTGATTTGATAAATACTTACTATATATATAACATACATGGAAACAATGAAGCAAACAATATAATACAACCTCACGTATACAGTATTATTACGCGGGCACACACATACTGTACACACATATATACACAAATATGTCACTTTATATACGTACACACTGTATATATATATATATATATATATATATATATATATATACATATATATATATATATATATATATATATATATATATATATATATATATATATATATATATATATATATACACTACTGTGGTATCAGGTTTTGAGGAGAAGGGCGTAAAAGTTTACTTCAATAACTCTGTACCACAGCTATTCCATCTCCTTTGCATTTGTATCTCCAAGCATAGACACCACTTTAAACCCTACACACACAATTAGAAACAGTCTCAAACTCTAATAGAAAGATTCCTTCAATGTCTATCTTTGCCACTGCTGAACCACTGCCACTCACAATCATAAATTTTATTCCTTCCACAATTATTCTCAACCATATAATCTGTGAAATAACATATTTGTACTTTTTTTCACACTTGTTTGTGTGTTTACAAAATTAGTTTTGAGTTATCATGCATATAACATTTACATATGTATAATTCTTTCCCTTGGAAGAAATAATTACGCTACATGCAAAAACACGTAAAACAAGGGCAATAAACAATTGTAAAAAATAAATGTTTTGGTACCTTTCTCATAATTACTTGTCCATTTTTGGGAAGTCTTGAAGCGACTTCGTTTTAAATAATTTCCATCGTAATAACCTTTTTCTGAGTTCAACCTTACCAACTTGAATGAAAGCAATTATTCAACTTTTGACTTTTTCTGAAATATGAAAGATATTTTATAGTCATGGGATACTTCTTAAAAATGCTTCCAGCGAAATCCGACGCGTAAGAATTAGACTCTCTCTCTCTCTCTCTCTCTCTCTCTCTCTCTCTCTCTCTCTCTCTCTCTCTCTCTCTCTCTCTCTCTCTCTCTCTCATTAAGCAAATATTTAAGCGTTGAGATCATATACACATATAGATCCACGTACATGTTAAAAAAGAGAAGATACATAAACCAGTGAGAAAATTACATTTTTTCACCAAACTGCGACCCATGTTACGACCAATGTTGTGAGAAGCTCACTTCACCGTGAATTAATCGAAAACCATTGTAAACGGAAAAACAGTTATATTGTATCTATTTTTTCATGAAAACTAGCAAACAAGGGGAATGCTCTGATAAATACCACCTATAAAGAATAAAGGGACCCACTAAATCAAACAACACAGTACTAACTCCCGTATTCTGTATAATTACACAGCCAAGTACGCACTCGCACACACACATATATATATATACATATATATTATAAATATATATATATATATATATATATATATATATATATATATATATATATATATATATATATATATATATGTATATATAATGTAGTATAGATGTTGAACATGAATGGCAAAAAGATTGAAGTTGTGGTAATAAGCAGATACGTAGTAAATATGTTATAAGAGGATCTAATAGGGTGAGAAATGAGGAGGAAAAAAAGGATAATAGATCAGTGAAAAGATGGCATTATTCAAAAGAGTTATGAGGAGAGGAAGCCCTTAAAAAGGTTTAAGAATGAATGAAGTATTAAAAAGGAAAGGCCCACGATGTTTAGGGAACAAAAGACTTGGAGGGTATGGCTTATTATAAGTAAGGTATTCGACATCCAGCTGATGAGCCTTCTGTGTACGTGTTTTGAGGAACTAATGTTGTCTTAAGTTTTATTGCAAAATAAGGTCGTCTACGATTCAGCTATTCTTAATTGAGTTGTACTTCACTGGATACACTCTTTTAGGAGAAATGGATCAACATTATATATATATTTATATATATACATATATACATATATACATATATATATATATATACATATATATATATATATATATATATATATATATATACTTGGCAAGACTTACAATTTGGGAAATAATAACTTACCTTTCTCTTGATAAACAATTGCAGATATTTGGCAAAGTTTACCTTGCTTTTGATTAGCAATATATAAATTTTTGTCTGCGAGAGAGAGAGAGAGAGAGAGAGAGAGAGAGAGAGAGAGAGAGAGAGAGAGAGAGAGAGAGAGAGAGAGAATTACTATTCATGGATTTGGGCTATATAATGGGGTCTATGAGGCCATTCAGTGCCAAAGTGTATCCAGGGTAGGGGTTCCAACCATTTTGTTCTGCACATCTTGAGCATTTTTATAGATTCCATCTTCTTCCCACCACACTCGCTACATTAAGGGGTCGGTTGCCTGATGCATTCTCTCCAATGCCTTCTATCAAAGGCATTCCCTTCCACCAAACCTCTCCTCTCCTCTCCATACCATCATTCACTCTATCTCGCCATCTAATTCTCTGTCTCCCTCTTGATCTTGAATGAATGAATGAATATAGAGTTTAGGCATCAAGCCAAGCATTAAGGCATCAAAGGCCACTCAGGGCTGTATAATACAAATTATTCAACCATAAACGTACACTCACACAATTTGGTATCAGTTTAACCTATAAAACCAATCACACTACTTTCATTCAATAACATCTAAACGTGAAATAAGATTAAAAAGATCACTGTAAATAAATAACTTAATAAAATTCATTAAAGCTTGTGATATAACACAAGGCTCTGCATAAATGATTTCAAGTTCAGAGTATTACAATTTCCGCAAGTATATCTCTTAAATATTTGGCCTCCTCTGAGGATTAAAAACAAGACAATCGACTAGAATATGTTTAACATCCAATGACACTTGATAGGTATTACGAAGAGGGGTCTGTCTCCCTTCACCACTTTTCAATAATGTGTATGGTCAATACGCAGCCCAGTTCAAATGATGTTAATCCTCCTACTTGTAGAATTACAAGATGACCATTTATCCACCGAAGGGTGGGAGCGTTTCAATTTTGTATTGGTGGGCACTTCAGACCATTGAGCCTGCCACTTATTCTTACAGTGAAAATGTATCTTACTTTTAAGGTCTCTGTAAGGAATACTTATAGGGGATGGGTTAAGTAGCCTTGAGGCTTCCTTAGCTGCTTTATTTACTTGTTCATTCTCATCCCCCCTAACGTGGCCTGGGACCCCATAGGAGGGAACACTGATATTCTTCCTAGACTGTAAAAATACTAACCAGTCCAGCACCTTTTGTACTATATGATGGCATGGCATAATTTGTTTAATTGAGAGTAAAACACTATTGGAATTCGTAAAAATTGTATAAAAACTATTTTGATAACATTTTTTTTTTTAAATATGCCGGACTGCTAGAATGATTGCATACAGCTAAGCAGTAAATACTGAACCAGTGGATGGAAGAATCCTTCTAATAACAGTATCCCCAACTCCAACTGCATTCCCAACTTCTGCAGTCGATTTGGAACCATCCGTAAAAATATGTTTCCCGTGATGGTGAGCAGCACGATTTGAAAACTGCCTTACTGGGCAAGGTTATTGAATTTTAGCCTGATTGTGATATAATTTCTTTATTTAACCTCATTGCAGAATAACCCCATGTAATGTGCAGTACTGGATATTCTCAGATCCAGTGCACACGCTGATGAGTAAAAATGTACCACAGTGGGAACATGCACCCAAGGTCAGGAACCCCTGATCTAAGGTAAAATCCAAGAATGTTTAGACTAGATTCGATAGCAAGATGGAAGAATGGAAACAAGAGTGAGGTAAAATAGAAGAATAAAAATCAAGTGCAGTCAAGTCCAGAAAGAACACTCAAAAGACCTTAAAGTCACGATCTTGCTTTAAGTAATACCTACAGCAAATAGCAGGAGTTCCACTGAAGGCACTACCCCTTCTCATAACCCGAACAAATGTCTAACAACACACATGAATCCTATTATCAAAGACATCACTGTTGTACTTTTAGTGACCATATAATTTGTGCATACCAATGTTTTCTTTTGCTTAAGGAAATTAGTAAATAGCCATAATCTCTACTTATGATTTTATTACCTCCTTTTTATATCGAGTTGGTTTATTTATTTGTCTGTGTGTCTGTGGACAGGATTATGTCAAAACTACTTAGGCGGACTTTGATGAAATTTTCACCGAAGATAGACCTTAGGGCATGGACGACCCCATTAGATTTTGGAGCTGATCCAGATCCAGATTCCAGATCAGGATTTGCATTTTTCGTGTGTCTGTAGACAGGATTACGACAAAACTACTGGACGAACTTTGACGAAATTTTCACCACAGATAGATCTTAGGTCATGGACGGCCCTATAAAATTTTGGAGATGATCCAATCCGGATTTGTATTTCTCACCATTTTAAAGATAACGTCAAAACTACACAACGGATTTTGACGAAATTTTCACCACAAATAGATCTTAGGTCATGGACGGCTCCATTAAATTTTGGAGATGGTTCGGAATCGGATCCGAATTCTATTTTATTTATTTATTTATTTGTCTACGTGTCTGTGGAAAGGATTACATCAAAACTACTGGACAGATTTTGACGAACGAAATTTTCACACAGATAGGTCTTAAAGTCATGGACAACCCCATTTAATTTTGGAGATGATCTGCATTTAGATTCTAGATCCGGATTTGCTTTTTTCGCCATTTTAAAGGTATCGTCAAAACAAATTGACGGATTTTGACTAAATTTCCACCACATAGGTCTTAGGCCATGGACAACTCCATTAACTTTGGCGGAGGTCAGATATCTCTGAATGCTCTTGTTATTATTATTATTATTATTATTATTATTATTATTATTATTATTATCATCTAAGCTACAGATCTAGCTGGAAGATCAGGATGCTACAATCTCTAGGGCTCCAACAAAGAAAATAGCCCTATGAGATAAGGAAATATATTAACTATATATGAGTAGTAATAAATACAAAATATAAAATATTTCATGATCAGCAACATCGTTAAAATATATTTGTCCTATATAAACTCGGAAGAGAGACTTTTGTCAACACGTTCAACATAAAAAAAAAATCATTTGCGGCAAGTTTGAACTGCAGAAGTTCAACTGCAAGATTAGGAATATCATTCCACAATCTGATCAAAGCTGGAATGAAACTTCTACAATACAGTGTAGTGTTGAGCCTTTTGATGAAGAAGGCATGGCAGTTAAGAGTGAACTAAATACCTTGCACTACCTACAGGATGGTACAGTTTGGGAAGATCTAAATTCAAAAGATGGTTTGAAATATGAAAAATACTTTGTAACATGCATAAAGAACTAACTAAACGACAGTACAAAAAATCAGGAATAAGAAATTTAAGACTGCAATCTTTTGCCCAACAAATTTATGAGATTCAGCAGCTGAAGATCAGGCGGGAGAACAAAACTCAAAATATGGTTGCAAGAAAAAATTAAACCATTTCTTCAGATTAGTTTGATCACTGAAAGTGTTTCTCAAAAGAAAATTTGCAACCAGGAATCACACCTAAAATTTTATAGTTGTATGTAGCTGAAGAAACAATATCAATGCAAAGATCTGGATGTTGAGGAGCCACTGTCCTAACCGACTTAAAATCATACTTTGAGTGTTCACTAGATCTTTCTTAAGGGATTCAGCAACCCTAGGTCTATATTAAGGAGATTGAATTCATTCAAAGAGAATAGCATCATATACTTTTGCAACGAGCTTGTTTTTTAGGAAAAACAAAATATCATTGTAGTATGAAAAATAAGTAGCAAAAAACACTATCCTGACGAACAGCAGATATTACATCCCTATACTCACTATGGTGCCAATCAACTACAAATCTTTGCATTCTATTACTTAAAATTTAATAATGATGCTAAGAAAAGACCCAGCTTGAAAACATGGGCTCATGACTTAGCCAAGTTGAAGAAAATACTAACATCAAGGCCAATCATATGAACTTCCTGACCACAACCAAGGGATTTCTGTACAGCATTGGAAATTGTAAGAAGGGCATCACATACTCTGAGGCCTTTATTAAAGTCAAATTGCAAACTAGGGAAAAGGTTATTACCTTCACCATACTTACTGTACTTAGATGCATTGGTAAAGATCGCTCAAAAACTTTACATAATATGTGAGCTATGGAAATTGGACGGTAATCAGCAGGGCTAAAGCTACTACAAACACATTTACCTAATAAAGTAAAATTACCAACTCTCCAACAAATGCAAAAATAACCTTTTCCTGCTAACTTGCGTAAAATAAAAGACACTTTAGGAGCTAAGAAATCACGGGTCTTTATAAAAAAAGAATAAAAACACCATTTGGATTTACTCCTTCATAAACATCAAGGTTCATCAAGTGTTTTAATTTCACGGGATTTGAAAAGCTAAACTAGTTCGTTTAACCTAAGGAAAACAAAAATGAGGAAGATCGAGTTATTATCAATTTGCTTACTGTCAAACACATAGGCTAAAAGAGTTGCCTTTTCCTTTGAACAGTGGGCGACAGAGCCATCTGGTTCAGGTAAAGGAGGAAGTATAGATTTAAGGGTAACCCACCATTTATGTTCTTTACAGATGAATCATAAACTCACCAAGCAACACCTCATAGCTGAGTATCATTACTCCAATTCAAATCTGACCTATTATCCTTTCAAAGATGACAAGCCTCCTGTTTCTCTAAATAAGCGTGTCTTCAATCATCACTGAATCAGGGTTTGTCCTTCAATTGGTATTTTACCACACGAGAAGGGATACGCCTGTTTATTGTGTTGAGCAGATTTTCATTCAAAAAATCAACTGTCTCAACACGTTTATACAATTGTGACTCTTACATGAGTATGACAAAAGTTACATAAGGGACACTTTGTTCAGTCTTAATTACTAAAGAAACTAAGGCATGATCAGACGTCCCAACTGAAAAACCAACATTACTTGTTATAACACCTGGGGAGTCGATGTTTAATAAGCTCAAGCAATTACTAGACTTATGAGAAGCTTCACTTATAATTTGCTCACGGACTGATTCACAGGCTAAGGTCAATGCTCTTAAACCATAGTGAGCTGTAGTAGTAACAGAATTTAACCACTCCCTAAGGCGAACGTTGAAATCACCAACAAACACATGAGGCATTTTTCTTATTATCATCTTCTTGTATCTTAGCCATAGAATCATCAAAGTCTGGATTCCGATAGATGGAACAAAAATAGAAACAGTTATACTTGCCACAATTGTTTATCGCCAGAAACTCATGGCATCCACCATTATAGTCGGACTTTTTAGATGCAGGGTACTCCGTCCTACTATACAGTGTCATTATCGTAAATACGATTATTGTAACCATTCGAAATTATATATGCTAAAATGGAACAAGCCAAAAGACCCAACAACCAACACGCTTCCTAAGAATAAAATTCCTATATATTAAAAATAATCAAACAGGTGTTAGACACGATTTATAGAAACGGATATAGATAAAATTGACAAAATAATAAAAAAAAAAAAAAAGTGGCAACTTCAAATAAAGAAATATTTTGTTACTTCTATCCCACCGGTACTATGATACAGAAAGAAATGGAAATCTTATTTTCTTTATATATCATAATTATCCCTATTATGCCTTCTCCTATTTAAAATAATTCAAGTAAAGTAGTTTGCTACGATCTATATCAAATTATAGACTGCACAAGTCTGTTGGTTATTGCTTTGCACTTTATTTCTTTATTATCGATAACCTTAGGGAGTAATAATTTTCACTTTTGAATAAAAAAAATACCATTCTTTTCTGAAGATTCTTCCTTGTTAATTTCCAAAGAAGCTCTAGGAACTTATCGACACTTCTTCTTCTTCTTCTTCTTCTTCTCTCTCTCTCTCTCTCTCTCTCTCTCTCTCTCTCTCTCTCTCTCTCTCTCTCTCTCTCTCTCTCACGGATGAACTCCATTCCTTCTGCCCATTCTTCTTCGTTATTCTGAAAGGATCTCAAATCCTTCAATTGATGACATGCGCCATCCCATCTCTCTCTCTCTCTCTCTCTCTCTCTCTCTCTCTCTCTCTCTCTCTCTCTCTCTCTCTCTCTCTCTTCAATTACATCAATGAGTATTGATGGATAAAGAACGTGTGAGTGAGTAAATTTCGAACAAAATAATATATATCAACCATGAAAAACAAAATGGCATTTATCGGGGACAGTCTTTTGTGCTATTTTAATGTGATTATGTTATATCAACAGCTGACGGCATCCACCCCTTTGACGCATTGCATAAAAAACTCATCGTTAAATGCTAATTAGTTAAGGTATAACACCTGTCGCTTTATCAGAGTTTCATTGTTTTAGCCAGTTACCTACAGGCGTTAGTTAATTGGATGAACAACCACCTGCGTCACCATTCCCTGAAATATTCGGAGGAAAAGCATCCCGGTATAAGGTGCAAAACGGCGTCCTCGGGCTGGGAAATGCCAGCATTCTCAAGATGGTCAAGTGAACAAGAAGTAAAACGGAAAGGATGATTTTTTTTCTTTTTTCGGGGGGTTAAAGTAACAAATAAGCATAAAAGTAAAGAAGGTATTCGCTTGGGGTATAGAGTAGCAAAGAACCAAAAATAGTAGATAAAGCTTTTGCCTTGGGGTTAAACTGACAAAAAAGCAAAACGGAAAAGATAGCTTTTTCTTCGGGGGTAAAAATGACCAAGAAGCAAAACCGATAATAGAGCGTTGTTTTAAGAGTTAAACTGATCCAGAAGCAAAACCGAAAACAGCATTGTCTTGAAGGCGAATGTAAATAAGAAGACAAACAGAAAAGATAACAATTTAGCGGGGTTCAAAATGACCAAGTAACAAGACAAAAAACAGCACTCTCTAGGATAAAACTAACCAAGTCGCAAAACTGTACAGCTAGTGTTGTTTTGGGGTCATCATCATCTATAAAGGTGCCTGTTGATGATTTATTGGATTTTCTGTCAGATACGTTAGATTCCTATGAATTACTATTATCAACCCATACTAATAAAGAAATCATATGATTATGCAAAAAATAAATGTAAGTTTAGCTATAATGGAGATTTTTATGGATAAGTGTCTAGTATGGCTATGGGTAACCTTTGAACGCTCTTTTGTCAAATATAGAAATATGCAGTTATTTCTAGACTTGCACCTTCAGTTTGGTTCTGTCAAAGTGTTCGGTATCGTTATGTTGATGATGTTTTTGGGTATCCTACAAGAAACTTCTTACCTTGTTGGGTTTTCTGCTAGTATGAATTCATTGGTTTCATCCAAAAAAATATTTACATGGAAAAGGAAGAAAATAACTGTATCCCGTTCTTAGATGTTTAGATTGTTAGACAAGCCAACAAATTTAAAATTTCCATATTTAGAAAGCCAACCAACACACTTCCATTCCGGACAATAAAAAAATTATAATTTTCTGTATTTTCCTCTTTTAACTTTGGAGCACAAATAACATGCAATCCTGAATAAAAAGAAGATGAGTTTACAAATATTTAAGAAATTACTACTCATGTTTGCTATCCTAAGTATTTTTTGGAAAATTTTATGAATAAAGCTAAGAAAATCTTTCATAGCATTCAGTTATGGAGAAAGGAAGCAATAAATAACACACTTCATTATCCGTTTCATGAAAGTTTTTTAAATGCCAAACCACTTTTGAAAAAACTAAATATGAGGGTAGAGTAAAATAATAATTGCCAATTGAAAACAGGCTGGTTAAAATTAGCTCTCGGTATTATATAAATGCAACATATAGTCCATAGCGTGAAGTATGAGATGATGAAGGGAAGTATCGATTTAAAAGCTTAAGATAGAGACGACAGGCGAAATCTAACCGAGTCCCTTTGCTTCAATAGGCGTAGGAGGAGATAATAATGATGAATATATAGTATTCCATATTCATAATGCAGATCATTTTATGTGGGCCAAACGTCTACAGGCATATCTACTAGATCCAAACAGCAAACGGTGACTATCTCTTGGAGGTTAATAATGCTTTGGCAGTCCTATAGCTTAACTCAGGTCATAGAATCGACTGATCGAAATCTGGGACAGTAATCCACATTAATGACTTACTAAAATTAATATTGAGGAATCCCTTTTAATTACTAGTACCCAAGGTCAAAATTTCTATCCGAACCATGGTCTGTTTCCCGTAGTTCTGTACTGTATTTTTTTTTTTTTAATCCAACTTATCCTGGATCATAAAAAAGGATACCAATTTCTGTATCCAGTAAATACATTGCTAATGTATTTCTATTCTTATTGTGAGAAAAATCGGTGCTTTCCACTTTTTCTTCTGTGGCTATAATACACTAGCACATATACGAACATATCAATAACAGTGTGGGTTATGAAAATTGAAAAAGGCAGCCATTGCAATGAAAGCTACTATATGATACATTCATTGCGCATCAAAGCCTATGAAAGAAAGCAATCCAAACGGATTGATACGAAATAATCATGGATAGAAATGAATAAACAGTGCAACCTTTATCTTTTGTTATCTTTTTTTACTTAAATGTAACATTAACTGAGTTCAATGTTCCTTCCGATAATTTATTCAGAGACGTGGATGTCTCATCATTTCTAATTTCTATCCACTGTATTTTCGCCACTCTTTCGAATACAATCGGCTACACCAGCGACGTGTGCCTCCTTTTCCTTGCATAAGTAACTAATTCATTTGGGTAAAATATAACGGGCCAAAGATTTTCAAGCCTAGGAATAAAAATAAAATTGAATAAAGATCAAATAAAATAAAAATAAAATCCATGACAAATATTTCACTAAGAAATAAAGGAGAATTTTATGATATATAAATTCAAGGCAGCCCCTCATCAGCAAAAAGTAAATGCTTTGCCTGGCTGCTAAAGAATGTTAGGTTCTTTCTCAGAGCAATATAATATATGCGAAAAAACATTTCCTATTTCATGGTAAACATTGGGCATCGATGTGAAAAATCAAATAGTTCATTTAACAAACATTGATATGAAAGAGGTTGCGGGGTCCTCGACAAAATGTAAATAACTGAACGTAGCAAAATCTTATTGTTTCTATATAGATTACCGTTTCGTTTCTTTCTGGTACAGACTTTCACCAAATATGAAAATTGCCTCAAAGTCTGAGGTATTTTTAAATGACTTTTCATTCATTGTTACTATGCTTTCTTTTTTTAATCCCACTAATGAGGCCTACAGTAGTTATGGAATGACAACGACCTATAGAACTTATTAGTTCATAATAAGTTAACTTCACTTATCTACGGTTATGTAAGTTCTATTCATTTCACTAGACACTAATGTCAACTGATATTCCCAAAGTTTCATGTTTCATGGAGAGTGAATATCACTTTTTTGAAGGACAATGTCAAAATTTGGTTTGCTTTTATCTCTGAAAATCAAAGCAGACGTCAACTTTGCCGGATATTGTTCATCTAGTATTGAAATCTAGGTCATTGTTTTAAAGCCAGTAAAGAGAGCTTTGTCGTTGACGTCATATTTACAAATAATAGACGACAGTGGCATCGAAACCTCGTGCATTGAGGCTCTCGGCGCGAGAGACATTTGAGTATTGCGAGCTTGACCAAAGACAATTTCCATTTGGACGGAATAGCTTGAACATCCCTGTTTTACTGATACTATTCATATCATTATTAAAGATAGGTAAAAACAACAAATCATATTCTCATTATAAGTTTCCTACTAGTTTCGATGGAATTTATGAGAAAATATTCTTATTCTTCAGTTATTCTATTATAGAACTGGTTACAAAATGTGTATGAGCAAAGAAACGAAATGTGTTCAAATTCTTAATATAGTATTTTCTAATCATCAAAAGTCTTTTCTCTTCATCTCTGTTTTTGTTTTTTTGTTTTTTTTGGGGGGGGGATAATATGGAAACTTGTGTCCAATCAGAATATAGCGACAACTATTCCATTTCAAAGTAAAATCGTGTCTTTCGGTAAATATTATCAAAAGGTTATTCTAAATAGGGGGATAAGATTCGTTTGGTGTGTTATCTTGACACTCAACTGTTGCTATATCAATTATAACTATCTCAGTAAACTAGGTAAATAGATGTTACAGCGTAACAGGCACTTTTGTTGTTTTATGCCTATTTCGGAAATAACAGAGCCGCACGTGAGATCTGAGTGACATATATTTTGAGGTTCAGTTTACGAGTATTTGGGTTCTCGTGAATTCGTCCTTACACTTTCGTAGGTCTCTACACTTCCAGCAACCATGCATCCCACCGCTGTTCCTTGCATTTGCCCTGAACCAAGTTTGACACTGTCTCAGGTAAACTGGTGTACTATATTTTTTATTTTACTTCAAATAATAACTTTCGATTTTACTTCGAAGTCTGTTCGATATATGTGTCCATTATGATAAATGCTCATGTTAGAGCATTGCATTTGTGTCTTTCGTAGATTAAGGTTTTTCCTATTTTCGTATTGAGAATTATACTATACCCAACTTGCGATGGCCAGTTTTTTAAAGTTGCTTTTAACATTGGAGTAATTTGCTTTTATGCATTTTAATTAGCATTATAATTACTTGGGGTTTTATAAAAAAAAATGCAGAATTTATGGTCAACCATTATGAAAAAAAAACTAGAAAAGCATTCCAACACGGCAGCTTCTTTCTCGAAACCAGCTTGCCTTCTTGTGAAACAACCATGTGCAAACTTGGAGTTAAGGTTACTCCGGTCAACCTTTTGCTCGTTCTTGACCTTTGACCTAGGACTTTCAAAATTTAATCTCTTCCACATCTCGACAATTAATCCCCAAAATTTTCACTACTCTATGAGGAAAATTGTGGCCAGGAAGTTTTTCACAAACAAACGGACGAACAGGGGTAAAAACATACCTCCCAACTTCGTTATAATTAAACTTGCTTGAGGTTAATATATATTCTATTTTTTAGCGAAACTTCATTCACTACAAGAAATAGATGAGTGCTGACTATTTTAGCATTTTTCTGACTAATGGGATATGGCATAATAACTTTAGTATCAATCGACTAAAATTTTAGCACCATTTCGTTGCCTATAAGCCCATTGTTTACTTCAAGAAGATGACTGTGGGTTGCGGCGCGTGCGTTGTTTGCTTCCCCTGGTGACAGCTGTTCTGCATTTTGTATGTTATCGTTAGCTACATTTTGAACCAAATACTTGAGCATAAGTCCCCTGTAGTTGTTTTACAAGAGCCACAATTACCCCCATCACCTCAGTTCCAGCATGACTACCATCAAGATTTCTCCTACAGCACCGGGGAGTTCAATCAATTTCGAAATTTATTGTAACTTCATGATTATTTTGGTAATTCATTGCTCGGAACAATCTCCGTTCAGTGTATAGCTATTGTTGATCAGTTCAGTATAGAGCTATTGTTGTTTATCTGAGAGTAAAAAGGTACCCCTGAAATAATGACTCGCATGTTATGTACTACTCGCTAGAACATAGGAGCAATGAGATATATATTTGCTGCAATGATCATAAATTGACATCCATTACACGTGTGTTGGCAACACCCTCCGTAGAATTAAGTATCATATTTACCTATAATTTCCAGTGTATCACGTCCTATAAATGGTCTTTGCTTCTGTGGCAATAAGATAATGATTATTTCAGACTGAAGAGAGCTATAGAGAAGCAAAAACAATGAGGGACGTGATATGAATTGGAGTTTTGTTTTAATTTTACTCCACTTACATGAACTAAATATAATTTCCAATCTTCTTATCGTGTTTATTATGTATTTTTTACCATTTCTATTGCTGCACATCAATTTTTTTGTTTTCCTAACCCAAAACCCTTTTCCCACAGTGATCCCCATAATTATTATCATATGCAGGGTAGGGAACTCATGAGTAGGTTGTTCGCACCCATATTCAGCGGTAGATATGGATAAACCCCACGATAAAGAGCACGAAATATATGGTCCACGTAGCCTATCTGGCTAGAAAATTTAAAATATCGTACGTTTACCTTTGGCAACTTATTTTGATGAAAAAGTGCACATCAAAAATTACACAGACGATAATTTTAACACTTGGATATACGGGATTTTATGTCGATGTGCGAATTTAGTTTTACTTTGGCTATGAACACTAATCTTTGTGTTTGTTGGAAGTCTACTGAAAATAACGCTAAATAACACTTTTGTGCCCAGCGGTACCATATATAATTCAATGAAACTGAAATAGTATGTCTAGTGACACTAACATAAAGTAATATATAACATACGGTGATTGCAATCAATCAACATAAGGAAAAATTATTGCAGACTTCCGATCGTGATGACTAAAAACAACACTTAAGTTCAGTGACGTACCTTACGGTGACTGGAAAGAAAAACTACTGCCATTAGTTAACTAATGGGAATTATGGGTTAAAAAAAAGGAAAAAAAATCAGTAATGAGAACAAAATCAATCTGTCCTGAATTTAACAGCCTCCACAAGGTGAACTAATGAAGAGAAATACAACCGCTTTTGAGCGATTCGTAACTTTTTATCAGAATTTACAAAGCATGCTATAGAATATAGTTGAAGACCTACTCGTGGAATCTCCAGACAGAATTTTTACGAATACAATAAATGGATTGAGAATTAGTAATCAACATTGAACCTAAAAGATAAAAGAATACCATACATTAAATAATCGAAATACAGTCCAGTATATTCCAATAAACTATCTATATTTGTCAAAATCGGAAAGATGCCATGTTAATAAGTGTTTAGGCGTTTAGGAATGAGATTGTACAGTAGTTCCTGTGTGAAGGAACTAGGTTGTTGCTGCTCCCTTGTTTTGAACGATACAGATTTTCTTTGCCCCTGGTAAGTTGCACGTGTGTTTTTCCCTTTCTAAGAATTTTGTTTTCATCACTTGACTAACTTCTTTACTTTGATGGCTGCTTTTCCGGTCTCATACAGCAGGAGAACCCCACTCTCTACAGGACCTCCGCTGTCGTTTTACCATATTCGTTCAGAGTATTTATCGTTTCAGATCACGTAATTGTTCATTTATTGTTAAATCGTCACTGTTCTATGATTTTTTAGATTGTTACAAAGGATATTCCTCTGTTTTATGGCGTAAATTTTATTTCTATATATTCAAAGCTTGTTACTCTAATTCTTTTCGGTATGTGAAAGAAGGCATGTGTGGGGGCCGTCATCTCAGTGATCTTTGCCTTGTCCAAGTTATTTAACCATGTTTCAGATAATGCTAGCATATCCAAATATTTGTAGTTTATCAATTCTCGAATTTGAACAGTTTTATTACCTACAGGTTGTACATTTATATACAGTTTATGACATCCCTTGTAACAGCGATCAGTATTTTCCGCTAGTCTTTTCAATTACAAGTCATAAGCTTTGCAGTCTCTAGAATTTGCTGTGTGGTCATTTGGTTTGTTTAACTTAGTTCAGTTTATACACTTTGACACTTGCGAATTACACTCCCGGGTGGAATGTTTCCCTGAACATTTCCTGCAGACTTTATCATCATTCTTGGACTTGCAATCTTTTTCAAAATGTCCATAACTTTGACAGTGGTAGCAGGTGATCACGTGGTACTTATCACATATGTTATAGATACCCCATCGTAACGAAACTTTGTCCCCATTATCATGAATAGCCCTCCGAACTTCAGGATCACATTTCAGCACATAGTGAGTGTTCCCACCCGCCTCCCCCGAGGCGTTTTTCTTTAGGCAACAATTTCTTTGAATCAAAGCATTTACTACATCATCTTCATCATTGTATACATTGCATATCATTATTTTTGGTTTTAGTTTTCCGATTTTTCTAGTTTCAGTGTCAGCCACCAATGTCTGAATTTTGTTTGCCGCCTCTTCTCTGATCAATTTGTTTGCAAAGTTTACAACATTATTTCCATTCGTAATTGACCTCATGTTAAGTATAGGAATGTCTTTAAGTACTTGTTCAACCTCACGTTTTATTTCAGTAATTTTAGTTGTTGTATTAGTAGATCTAATTATCAACAGCTTTTTTTCTTTAACTTTGTCAGCAAACGTCGGTTTCTCCTGTTTTGGGTCTATCAATGTTTGAAGTGTTGCTTTAATTGATTCCATATTCATGGCAAGAATGTCAACTTTCTTAGTGAGGATGGTCATGGTGGAATTTGCTGCAT
>NC_090746.1:25956372-25958872 GCF_036898095.1 Palaemon carinicauda
TTCCATTTCTAATCCTGTATTGCCATTCAACTCCCTATATTCTTCTGAGGGCTTTGTTCTCAAATCTATAAAATCTGTTGGATATTGGTTTATTGTCATATCATGACTCCTGTCCATACAGTAACACCGACCTCACTAAACTGATATACAGTATAGCCTGAATCTTATGAGTAATTTCAGGCGATTTGATTTCAAAATTTTATTTAACCTAGCGACTGTCTGATTTTCTTATTTCAATCTTTCATTAAACTCCAATTCTAAAGACCCTGAATTAGAGATCATAGTTCCTAAATATTGAAATGATTCTACCTCATTAATCCTTTCTCCTTCCAATGATATTTCATCTTTCATTTCATATTCCATTCTCATCATCTCTGTCTTTCTTCTATTGATCTTGAGCCCAACCTCCTGATGATAAACAACATAGGTGACAACACATTCCCTTGGAGTACTCCGCTGTTCACTGGAAATTCAGTTGATAGGACTCCAGTCACTCCAGTAACATTAACTTTGCACTTACTAAGCTCATAAACAGACTTAATCAAATTAGCATATTTAAGAGGAACTCAATAATAACGCCTGACTCTCCACAAAATTGGCCCGTGCACACTATCAAGGGCTTTTTCATAATCCACAAATGCCATCAAAAGTGGATTCCTATATTCTACACATTACAGTACAACATCTTAAAATGAAAATTTGGTCACTACTACTTTTATCTTTTCTAAATCCTGCTTGTTCATCTCTCAGCTTTTCATCAATCTTCCTCTCTAGCCTCTTAGAATAAGCATACTATATATTTTCATGCGACTGGCGTAAGTATTATGCTTCTGTAATTATTGCAATCAGTCAGATCTTTTTTTTTTTTTTTTTTTTTTCAACAACACTCCTAGCTCCCAGTCATCAGGATCTGCATCTTCATGCCACATTCTACAAAATAATCTTATAAAGTATTCTGGGAGTCACTTCATTTTCGGCTAATATCATGTCAGCAGTTATTCCATCGTATTCAGGAAATTTCCATCTCTTTACGTGTTTTAAGAATAGCTTCGACTTCAAACACACTGAATTCATTTATGGGCACATCAATATCTTCAGGTTCAGGTATATCAATCAAATCATTCCCTTCATATCTTCAATTCAGGACTTCGCTAGTGTTCCATCCAATGTTGCCTTTCTTCATCCTTGGTTGTTATAACAGATCCATCTCTTTTTTTGATGGGTATATGCTTCTTCTTATTTGTCTCCATGGAGATTTCATTAATAATTCTATGAGCAATGCTTACACCATAGCCACTCCCTGAATTCATAGCTTTGTCAGCCTCATCTGCTTTACTGTCTAAATATTCTCTCGTCATTCCTGGCTTCTCCTTTGACTTCACTATCAACACTGAAATACTTAGCATGCTCTACCTTGTAATTTTAATTTCTTGCTCGAAAACTTACAACAATCAATTTCTGCCTTTGTCTCCTTTTTATAGTATCCCAAGTATCACTTGGTATCCATGGCTTTTTCCTTGTAACTACATGTCCCAAAACTTCACTGCCAACTGACGGATGTATGTTCTTAATATCACACCATTCTTCGTTAATTGTCTGATATTTTTCCCCTGAAGTCTCTAAGACTGCAAATCGATTCCTACATTCAACTGCAAAGGTTTTTCTGTGCTCATCTACTGGAAGCTTAGTTGTATCAAACCTAGGTATTCTATCTACATTTCTGTTGGGTGCTTTCAGTTTTAATTTTAGTGTGGCAATGAGGACCTGGTGATCACTACCAATATCTGCACCTCTATAGCTTCTCACATTTCTCAGAGTCCTCCTTCTCTCTCTATTAACCCTGGGTAAGTTAACAAGCCCCAAATTTGGAACCAGGCGCAGGCGCAGAGCAATTTTTCCCAGGTTTTATCCTGTTGCTTTGTCTGTGGCGTCGTTCTCGAGGTGCGCCGCAAAAGACTTTGTTATGATACAACAGGGGTAGGACGCACAAGTCGGAGCTTCAGATACTCGCAGAGATGTAACTCTTCAAATTTTTTTGGGTCTCAATTTTGGTACCATACTACTAAACTGTATTGAAATTTCAATTTCGTATGCTTTTACATTTCGCTAAATATCTCGGAGTGATGTTAAAGAAAGTTGAAGAGATTTTCACTGAACATTGGTGAATAGTGTCGCTATGCAGTGATGTTGCCATCTTTGTGCTAGGCTATCGGATGTTCAAGAATATAGGGGGGAAAACTAAAAAAAAAAAAAAATCCAACTTTTCAGGTTGGCAAAATGCAGAAGAAATTCTCTTCTGAGAAAAGACTCGACGAGATTTTGGAATCTCTTAATGATTTTAATAATATTGAATGTGCTGATGACACGTGTTTTTATCAGAAATATGGTAATGTGCCCCAGGTGGACACCATCGACCAGGGAAGTGAAAGCAATTTTTCCCACTCAGCACTCTCCTATTCGACCCCATCTAGCACCTCTTCAGAAAGTGAGCCTCCACTTC
>NC_090746.1:25963872-25976372 GCF_036898095.1 Palaemon carinicauda
GTAACTATTTCATATGTATATATATATATATATATATATATATATATATATATATATATATATATATATACTGTATATACTGTATATATATATATATATATATATATATATATACACACATATATGTATAATATATATATATATATATATATATATATATATATATATATACACACATATATATATATACATACATATATATATATATATATATATATATACATATATATCTGCATACATATCACTGTTAAGAAACATAGGTTCGAATCTCTGCCCAGCCAGAAGCTGTTATCATTAATGAATCGCCAGTGGATATATATCATCAAGGTAGAATTCGGTATTGAATACCATTGTGGTTGACATTTACACACACACATATAAGCCAAGAATGTATTTCAATATTCAATTCGATCGGTCATGGATTAAAGATATACTGGGAAATTCGATTCTAAAAGGAATTTGCAGCTTATTTGAAAAAGTGCAAATGTGTGTGTGTGAATAAAACTTATACCAGAGCAAAGTAAATATAATATATAATAACAATGTAAGAAAATGATGTGGAAATGGGCAGGGCATATACTAAGAATGACAGATAATAGATGGACATCAATATTAACAGAATGGGTCCATAGAGATTGCAAAAGAAGCAGGGGAAGGAAGAGAAGACGATGGATTGACGAACTAAAAAAGTTTACGAGTGTGGACTGGCATAGAAAGACCATACACAGACACAAGTGGAAGGATATGTCTGAGACTTTTCTTCTGCAGTGGACTAGTAACGGCTGATGATAAAGGTAATATATATATATATATATATATATATATATATATATATATATATATTTATATATATATATTTATATATATATATATATATATATATATATATATATATATATATATATTGCGTAAATTACGTTAAGCCTTTATAATATATCTGCATATGTAAGCGTGTATTTGTGATTATCATAGTCTCTATTCATTCTTCCCGAATACGTTTGCATATATGCTTATTCATAATAAATGCATGATCTTGTCCTTACAGGGTAGCTATAAAGAAATACAATTTGTTACTGCCACGATTATCACTTAACTGATTGAATCAAGAGGGAATACGGATTCAACAAAATTGGAGTCATTGTAAGTCACTGACATGTGAGTACGAACCTTCGAGTAAAATCATTGTTTTGTTTACTGGCATCTGTTAACTATTGTGTCAATTGATTTGATCATATTGTGATCTTCTGTTTCTAGATTGAATATTTATATGATATATTTCAAACGAAAATTCTCTAAAAGCTTTTGCAACCTCATCTATGGCTGAAATTAAAAGTTTAGAAGAATCAAATATCTCCTTCATAAAGTTTGATATTAAAGAGTGCTTGCCATCAATTTCTCGCTCCATAGCCAGATTTAAAAACAATGAAGATGAATATTCTCCTGCTGCACTAACGGCATTAAACAATAAAGTGATCTATAGGTGCATAAAAATGAAATTACATGTTCACAAATCTCGAATGATTAATTTTCCTGCTTATCATATAGCATCAAAGACATAATTCATAATCCTTCTGCTGTTGCTAGTTGACCTTCTTTTAACTAAAAGGTATACATAAATAAAACAACATATATAATCATCAGTTACAAAAGCACTTTTACCTGAGCTTTCTCAGCAGATTAACTCAGATTAATAATCATAGTATAATATATCTACATTTGTAATACTGTCCATTTATATAATTCATGCTTTGATAAATACATCTTTACTGATGAAAATCCAAATATTGCTGCTATTTTTCATCTTCCCCTTTCTGTTTCAATATTTTAAAAATAATTGCGAATATATGGCTTTCAATATAATTTCTCAAGATTTAGCAACACACACGCCTCTTCGTGTTATAGACCTGTTTATATCAAAACACTTTTGTCAGTCTCTAAAGCTTCATGCAAAATTCGGCTTAAGTTAGATCCCATCTGCATCCTGTGCGCCTCTCCCTGTATTCTGTTGTCGTTCTATTCATATTCAAAATTAAACCACTAGCTTTTCCTTTCCTGATATGCGTATACATGCTTCCCTGACAGGAAAGGACTTCTCTCGCGTTGCTCACACTACATTTCACTTAATATGCAATTAAGACGAGCAACACCTCCCCTCTCAGTGATAAACCTAGACAGGTGCATGAAATATTTCAGCAATGTAGTTGGGTTAATCTTTTCCAAAATCTTTATTAAATAATTACTTAAATTTCCTTTTGCTTATTCAGTTAGATGTGGGATCTCAAGTTAGTTTTGATATACTGTATCTTACTCAGTTGAAAATCTAGTTTACTCTTCACATATTGACATTGCATGAATTTTCTTTGAGAGATAAATGTAAAGGAAAGACACAAGAACTCACAGTAACAAATATTAGTCAAGTTCACTTTTGTTTGGATTCTTGTAGAGTATGAAAACTATAAATTTTTGTGAACAGTCAATCAGAAAAAAAAAATCCATTTGCCCGAGTCCCATATAGTTGCCAACCTAGATTTTACAAAGTGACTGGTGTGAAATTTTTTTTTCGTAAATATATGAGATTCTAAATAACCAAGAGCTTTTATTTTGACAGCTAAACTACCATTTTCAAAAAGCCATGGAATGCAATGTTCATAGTTGCAGATGTGATGAGACATTTGCTACAGAATTTCTGGCGAATACTTAGTATTTTTCTTAAGACAAACTGGTCATAAGACCATAATATGCATAAACCACATGGACATGTTTATCTAGTGGTTGGATTATTGTAATACGGATACTTTATATATGATGAACAGTTTACTGTACCCTATATATAAATTGATGATGGTTGCATTATAATGGTGTATTTTCCTCTTTTTGCAGGCTCTAAACTTTGACTGACAAACCACAAGTTGCTGAAGATGCTACTTGTCAATGTCAGCAGTCCATCAACTAAAAGCAGCGTATGCTGTGCTTGTCTGATGAAATAAACTTTGTGTAAAAGAAGAGTTGTTACTTAGTAGAATAAAGGGTCACTGGGCAAGCAGATAGTAATTATG
Organism: Palaemon carinicauda; assembly: GCF_036898095.1. NCBI lineage: Eukaryota > Metazoa > Arthropoda > Malacostraca > Decapoda > Palaemonidae > Palaemon > Palaemon carinicauda. The sequence continues at coordinate 25,966,929 of NC_090746.1, forward strand.
TACAAATCAGACAGTTTATCATTCGCTGCTACATGCAACTAACAAAGACCAAATCCCAACGTGCCTGGGACCGTCATACACACGCATTAGCTACTGGCCATCACACTGTGGCAAGATACGAGGAAAAAAAAACATTGAAATGGACAAGTCAGGTTCATCAGCATCTGGCTCGTCAACATATTGTAATTCACAACGTCCCATATATGATCACTGGATAAGGAATTTTTTTTTTTTTCTGTCAGCTAGATGATGTTTTTTATGAACTTTAAGACTACCTTCCCGTAAAGCAAGGAGTTTAGGGGAACTACTGTCCTATGATCATGGAGAGGGACAAATATGATATACTAATAATTATGGCTCTCATACATTAATTCATTTCGACCAATTACGGTCAGCAGATTAGGGGAGACTGAACGACTCTTCTGCATTACGAGGCAGTATACCTAGACTCGTCGTTTCATCACTCCGATCCTGTATGAGGGTATCCTATATATACAAGTGAACTACTTTAAATATGTAATAAAAAGAAGAAATAGCATGTGTCATTTATGTCCGTAGACATGAGACATACGCACATAGACATACACAGACACACACAGACACACATACACTCACACACACACACACACACACACACATATATATATATATATATATATATATATATATATATAGAAAAAAATAAAGAAATAACATATGTGTCCTTTATGTCCGTATACGTGATACATACGCACATAGACATACACAGAGACACAGACGCATAGACACACACATATATAAGTATACATATATATATATATATATATATATATATATATATATATATATATATATATATATACTGTATATACATTAATATAAATATATATATTATACTACATATACATACAAACATATACTGTATATATACATATATACATACATACATACATATATATACATATCATATATATATATATATATATATATATATATATATATATATATATATATATATGTATGTATATATACACAATATCAGTATACGTACAGTATAGTCTACATCCATCTAAGGAGATATATTTTTTGAGGTGAGAGAGAGAGAGAGAGAGAGAGAGAGAGAGAGAGAGAGAGAGAGAGAGAGAGAGAGAGAGAGAGAGGATAAATAAGAAATAAGTTAGAGAGGGAGAGAGAGAAAGAGAGAGGATAAATAAGAAATAAGTTAGAGAGGGAGAGAGAGAAAGAGAGGATAAATAAGAAATAAGTTAACGAAAAGAATCAGGCTGTTGATCCCTGTAAAGAGGAAATGGAGGTATCACGCACCATCAGCTTTAGTTCCCAGAACCAACGGATTATGTCCCAAGGGTATCCAAACAAGCTAACATTATCCTCCCGACTGGATATTCATCAGACCCTAAAAATAGACTAAACAGTACATTACAATCGTTCTAAGGAGATTTCACTTATCATTACCTTGGATAAAAGAATATTGGCTGGTGACAGAGGCTTGGGTATTGTCATTTGCATACAGCATTAGTAAGCTCAATTTGACTTTAGTGATAATAGAAAAACGTAAAGAGCAATTTCAGGATTACATAATGTTGCTGTATCTTTGTGTTTCAATTATCATTAAATTGTTAACATTATCCCTCTCTCAATATATACTGGGATTGCATGAGATTATATATATATATATATATATATATATATATATATATATATATATATATATATATATATATATATATATATATATATACCCAACAACAAATGCAGCCGTTTCAAGTCAACTACAGGACAAAGCCCTCACACAAGTCCATTCAAGTCTAGGGTTTGGCCACTTTTCATCACCACGCTAGCCAGTGCGGATTGGTGATGGTGGGAGATTTTCGTTTGATTGCTCACAGCAAACCAACCTATTATGGGTGGCCCTGACTAGTACAGCTTTTCTGATCATGGTGATACGCAAGCACTTTCACCACGTTAAGGTATAATGTCACTTGATAATATGTGAAAATGAATAAAGCACAGATAAATGAATGAAATAAAAGTTGAATGTACAGAGTTGAAATATGACGATAGCCCCTATTATTTTCATATTTTATTCTTGTAGCTTTTACAATATTCATCAATACATGTGAATTAATATACGCACGCACACAAGTAATGTATATATATATATATATATATATATATATATATATATATATATACATATATATATATATATATATATATATATATATATATATATATATATATATATATATAAAACCACAAAATCAACTTGCTAAATATTGGATAAATTCCCATGTAATAAATTTCCCAAAACAATAGCCTTTTCAAACGCACATACATAAGATTCATCGGTAACACACTAAATTCTTTACACACATTGTTCCAATCAAACCTACATTGTACCGAATATTGTGCTTCCTGGGTATCAGAGCCCTTCCTTTCCATTACTTATTTTACATTCTACAGTTGTATCTAATTCATTAAAGGCCTTCCCCTCCTCTAACCTCCAAGAACTTCTGAATTATACACTCTTTTCCCTCTACTACAGTCGTCCATGCTTTCCACATAAGCAAACCACTTTATAAATGCTATAAATTTCAGCTAACACCACATGGTCTTATCACACAATTCACCTCAATGCCCTTAACATTTTATTCTTCATTTCTATGGACATTTGAAGTCTCTTTATCAAACCTTTGCACACATTCTGCTACCATTCTTTCTGCTACACTTTGACTTACATATTTTCTCTGCTTGTTATTATTTGTTACATTTACTAAAAGATATTAAAAATATAATCCAACATATCTGTTCTTGTATGATCCATAATATCTTTCATTACTCCCTCTTCCTTGTTCCATTTACTCTCATTAATTATTCTTACTTATGTGTACTCTTACGAAGCTGGTCTGGTGTAGAGTAAATGCATTAGTTTACTCATGATTTATCTATATATTTCATTTGTGTATTGAAGAGATGAGTTCCTCTCGTGTAGATTTAAGTTTATCATGTAAATTACGTAAGACTTTCGTCGTTAATTTCAATGTATTCTCCATTCGTCAGTGAATGTAAATATACGTTATTTTTTATGAAGTACCCTTTTATTTCGTGTATTTTTGTTACGAAGTCTTACGTAATCTGTTTGATAATTCTATGTAAGCCATACGTAAATGTCTTTTATATATTTATGAGGTATTGCGTCGTGTTTGAGAGAAAATATGCAGTTTTGATATTATGCCATGTGCTTTGGAATTTTCCCGAAAAACCTAGGGATAGATCTTATCTTTTTTTTATTTCGGGGACAAAGGGTGGGCGGAGCTAGCTGACTGAGAGAGCCGTCTATCGTTGCGTGGGTACGCGTTCAATAGAGAAATATTTGGTAACTGTGACGCCCTTAGCCCAACCCCCACGCTTCCAGATCTCCTAAAAGCTTCTGGAAGTAGCTAAGTTTCATATAAAGGCGACCCCAGGATTGCATAGAGTAGATAAAGAATTCCAGCCTTAAGACATAGCCATCTCCACCTCTCTCTCATACTCATCCCAGTGTATTGTTTTAAAACTGTTCAGTGAAATTTTAAAGTTTTGGTGTGACGTGTTTTTGTAAACCTCTTGGAATTTTAGGAAACGGCCCTGTAGTAAGGTGAAAAGCACTTGTATCGTGATCTGGTTATCTATTTTCATTACGTATTAAACTTGAATATTGTATTCAGATTTAATTTCAAGTGAAACAAGTGATTGTATAATTTTCATAAGTATTATTTATTTTGTCTTAGTCTGAGGTTAATTCAGATTTAATATTTAAAGTTAAGTGATTACATAATTTTCAGATCGTAACATTTTTGTCTTAATCTAAGTTTAGTTCAGACTTAATATTTCGAGTGATTTATTCGTTTTATGTAAATTCTTTCAAAGTGTTGTAATATATATAGAATATATTTATTTTTTGTAGGGAGTGTATTATTCCAATCATAGGCAATGTGGACCAAACCTTAATTTCATAATGGGTAAGGGGAACCAGCGAAAACCTTAGACCTCCCCTATTATTATTCCAATCACCATAGTTTAAATTAGTATTTGGTCGTACCCCTGTTAAAGAATCGTAGTAAAAGGTGGTTTTGAATAATTCTTAAGAATAATTACCCAGTTTTGTTTTGGGTGTACTTAAGAGACCTTTGGATATTCAGTGTTTTATATACTAACTGTCTCAGAGTTCGGGTATTAATATTTCCAAGTCTAACAGATTTAATATAAAAGAAAATAGGTGATTTCGGAACTAGAGAGATTGTTTAGCTTGCTAGGCGTAATATATATATATATATATATATATATATATATATATATATATATATATATATATATATATATATATATAATATTATATGCTTGGTTCCCAGACTCGAGCCATAGTATAATATTACTCTAAACTTTCCCCTAATGTAGATTCTTTCAAACTTTTACCAGATTCTGTAATTTTTATCCACTGTCCCCAATCAGCATAGCATCATCTGCAATAAGCAACCATTCCACATTTCGTTCATAACTGATTTTCTAATCCAATAACTTATCCCTCACATCAACAGTCCTTTCTCTGACCTCTCACAGCAATCCATCTATTAATATGTTGGAGAGCCAATGAGATGCAGCACATCCTAATTTCAAGACCCAATTCCACAACATATAAGTCTACACACTCTGAAACACATTTAACTTTAATGGCGAAATTTCTTATTGTTCTCAACACCATTTGTATATACAATTCAATCTCAATACCCTCCAAATTGCCACTAAGTGATATATCTCTAAAATCTCTACAATAACCTTTACCATTGAATAATGAAACAGCCTCTCGCCCATACCTATGGGACCTTTCACTTAGCCTAAATTACTTTACAACCCAGTCAGCAACTCAATTAACACCATTGTCATTATAAGGCATTTTACTTGCAATCCTAACAACTCCTGGTGTCTTTCCTTTCTTCAGCCTCTTTAATAACTTTAATACACACTGAACAACCTCTTCCACAAACATTCTAAGCCTTCCAATACCTCTTTCAAGTATTGCATCACTCAGCCTCGCGTCTGCTAGCTTCCTCAATACAATAAACCTTCAAAATACTCTTTATAACCGTGGACTGAGACACACATTATATATATATATATATATATATATATATATATATATATATATATATTTTATATATATATATATATATATATATATATATATATATATATATATATATATATATATATATATTAGAATGGCAATCAGAGACTGGCAGAGAAAATGTACCGGAATCCATATGTAAACGGGAAAAAAGTTTCACAGGAATGGAAGAGATTAAAGATTACCATTTTGTATTATTGCAAAGGTGATAGGCCTTTTAGAGTGACTTAATTTACCAAACATCTTGAAAGAAGTACGATGAGGTTTTAGTTGACAGAGCCTGTATGGGACTACGACATTATGGTATTCATAAATATATTTAAAAATTATTTCAGACGGAGCATAAAGGGTGTTCTGGACACATGGTATAATGGGTAACTTTCCAGATCTATATACCGTTTAAATAGTAAATGCGAGCTTGCTTGGGAATATGTAGATATGAAAATCATTGGTTACGTGTAAAAGGAGTTCTACGACCTTGGTACGTTATGTATTTACGACTATTCATTCATTTTTTCTATGGAAATAGTCATTAGGAACTTCAAACAAAGAATATGGTAGGTAGAAATGTAATGTGTAAAAAGAACTATGAATGAAAATTAATGTAAGTATTATCTGAAGATAACAGTGAAGACATTTGCATGGTTACACGATTGATATTGAAGGTAAGTAAAGTAAACATTACGGTGCAGTAAGTCACGATGGTTAAAGCTGTAGTAATGAATTGTGTAAATAATACATTTAGAGTACGATGTCTTGACAGAGTGAGAAATGTAATGAGATGGTAAAAATGTTCCATAATTCAAAAGTGTTGGGATGGTTAAAAATGGGGGAGATTGAGAAATGGGTGTGGAAAACAAACGAAATAAAAATCACAACACAACATTGACGACAGTGGTCCAAAACATGTAACAGTAGTCGAAGCGCTGCCAATGAGCATTTTTCGTATGGTGGATATCTGATGCCGTTAGTTTGACGGTTTATAGCAATAGGGGTTGTCCTTAAGTTACCACTGATTGACTGCCAAAGATTTGACATAACCCTATCTTTTTGTATACCCTAGCATTACCAAGGCCACTTGAGCTTTGGGATAACAATGTAAGAAAGTTACGGAAACAGTTCAGAAATCAAAATGTATTTCGTTTATAGAAGAATCTTAACTTTTTTATGGTGGTCTAATTTAAATGGAATCATTATGACATTCCAAAAAGAAATTTCTTCAACTGGACTCCCTACAAAATTATTTTTATTAACTGCATTATCAAAAGCTGCCACTAAATGTACCAGGGAGCTGAATTCATGACGTTAGTTACCATGGCAACGGTCAAACTGGTTCCAGGATTAATAGAGATCCTGACTGGTTCAAGCGTAAACATTGCTCGAAATATCCTCGTGAGGGATGGTTGCTTTATAACAAAAATACATAATGTTAAAAAGCATTACAATTCAGATCATATACTGTCCTTTTCCTACTCAAATAGGACAATTATTGAAAAGTCAAGTTACAGTGTGGCTGTCTTAGAACGCTGACAAGTTCCTAGGTCTGTGAGCACAGCGGTTGTTGTGAAGTTATGAACCAAAACGAGGTAGTTTGACGTCAGACTTCGGCTCCCTATTCGAAAGACGAGAAGAAATCCATATTTTTGGCAACACCTCGAGAGTGTTCGGCATGTTGGACAGAAATGAATTCAGGTAGAAGGATTTTTGAGGCAGGTAGACCCAATATCAGTTTCATTTATCTTAAAAAGAAAGAATACAAAACTTCATTTGTTCTAGTAATATTTTGACATCGTGTATAGCCCGCCAAGGGAGAGAGAGAGAGAGAGAGAGAGAGAGAGAGAGAGAGAGAGAGAGAGAGAGAGAGAGAGAGAAGACCAATTTCCCATTGAAATTTAATACATCTATTTCAGTTCATACTAATAAGATCATGCTAATAAAGGTAATCTCTAAATTAAAATTATAGATCATTATCTAAATATGGACCTTACCTATAAAAAAAAAATCCATACTTGCGTGATTACAAAATAAAAAAAATCCGAGTTAACAAAGCAGTTAGTCAGAAAACCAGATTGAAAATGAATTTTCTAATTTTTTAAAACCATAAATTACATCTTATAGGGATATGGTTGGCAATTATCATTCTACTGAAATTTTTAGATACTTCCACGCGCGTGCGCGCACACACACACACACACACACACACACACACACACACTTCATTAGAAACAAAACAAGTCTTATTAATTAACCTTTTTTATAACTTATGACAACAAAACAAAGTGAGCTTGGAAGGTAGCATGCTATAAATAAATTGGCATCGTGGAATAAATGTTTTTCCTTAGAAAATTTAACAATGTTAAGGAGGTCAATCCCACGTATTCACATTGTGCTATCATTATCTATCTATCTCACTTTAGTTAAAAAAAAAGATATACTGGTAAGATCAATTATTATAATGATACGCAACATATTGGACGAAATCTATACAGAGCACGGAATAAACCAAAGAGAGAGAGAGAGAGAGAGAGAGAGAGAGAGAGAGAGAGAGAGAGAGAGAGAGAGAGAGAGAGAGAGAGAGAGAGATTGGGATTCATTTCTTTTTGTTACAGTCATCTTTACATTAAGAAGCGGAATAGGATAACCCCTTAGAATTACTTTCCCTTACGTCACTATTTCTCACTAAGTGTTTTACATAGTTATCGAAAGGAGAAATTCCTACTTTACCATTTTAGTACAGAGATGCAACATTAAGTTAACTTGTTTAGCTAAACAGCATAAAAGTACCCTATCATAAACACTTCCTATCATGGGTTTCTTGCAAATAATAGTGGAGCGGATACCTGGCAAAATAGTTCATTTTATGATAAAAGCATAAAACTTTGCACAAAGCTTCCTTGTGATGTTCTTAAAGAAATAAAACTGTGAGCCACTAAATGTTTTCACTTTTCAAGATGGCCGCCACATTTTTTAAAATGGCGGCAAAATCCCATTCCAGAATTTGACAAATTGACCATACGAAGTAATTTTGATGACCAGTGGCCGAGATTTGAGGTAAAACATCCATATTTAAGTCAGTATTCAATGTAAATACAATTTTGTGAAAACTCTGCAAAGCGCATGCGCGAAATTAGACTGACAAAGTCATATTGATTCATGTATCGACGCATGTACAGGTGCATAATGCTGTGCATTGCAATCCTGACCTATAGCACTTACAATTCCCAGTACAAATCCTTTTTCATCCACATTTTAAGTGTTGCGGACGTGACGCTGCTATTGGCTGCAAGCTGGTCCAATATGGCGTCCAAACATTGTCGTCCTTTCGCCAACCCCAACGTTCAGGTGTGGGTAATTTCATAATGCAAACCACAGACTGACCCCAAGTGTGCCCCGCTTGCAGTACAACTCGCTTCACATTCTCTACTAAAACTACCCTAGAGGGTGGGATGGCATTATAAGGCTTCCGTTTTCGTGCAAACAATTCAAACCTTGCTTCATCGACTTTGTTTGTGGTACTAGAGTGATCTTACATCACCACAACAAACTCTTCAATGACTCTCATGTCAGAAGATGTTAAGTTATCTGTAAGCGAAATAAGTCTTGTGAAAAACGCTGTTGCCTCAGGATAAACATTCCATGCCTGCCAGCATGACTTCTTATCTTTGCCAGCAAATGCCGACACTGTATCGCAACCAGAGAAGGTGTGAAAAATGGCAATCCTCTTGCTTTTGGCCCAAGTGATCTAGATATTTCATGTAAAGGGATCCATCTCAAATCCTTCCCTTTCCTAAAAGCAATCCATAGACTTTCTATATTCAAATCTGCAAACAGTGAAACACCAATGACTACAACATCTGTATCAGAACTTACTATCATGACACTCTGACTGCCGTTGACGGCTGCATCCCTTGCATGAAGAAACATTCGAATGTCAGCCTCTTTGTGGTTACAAGGAGAAATCTGGGAAACATCTGTTTCATTGTTTGAGATAACATTCTCCTCTCGAGTAATAATAAGGTCTGTTTCTTTGTTCATCACAGCAATTTTTTCGGCATGGAAAACAAACAATTCCCTTTTGTTTTCATCACATCTCAAAAATGTGTTCCACGATTTAGGTGGTCTACTGTTAGTGGTAACTTTTCTTCTTCCGCCTGTTCCGCGTTTTCGTCTAGTTTCACCTTTCAAGCTATCGTCATAGTAAACATCAAACATGATGTCTATTTGTCGGTGATTCCTCGCATAGTGCTGGATGCATGGCAAAATAACATCAAAGGTTTTAC